>NC_091825.1:150022844-150085344 GCF_038994185.2 Dermacentor albipictus | reverse complement strand
ATCTAAAGGAATACCGCGGTTGTTGCTTAAAAGGTAAAGGATTGCAAAGCGTCGGACGCGGTACGGTGAGACTTGGCCGCTATTGAAAAAGAACGTCTGTAATGCGTTCGTAACAGCTGCTATGTTTGTTCACTGGTTCTTAAAACAGGGCCACGAAAAAAAGAAGTGTGATTATATTTTGCACAACATCTGATCCACCTCTTTAAAGATATTTCTGTGCTTTGTATATGGTACCCCCGAAAGAGAACTTTACTTGTTCTTGAAAAGAACGTGGTGCCAGCTCTTCGAGCCTGTTGCAGAGCGAAAAAAATAGCTGAAGTCTGTTGATTTTGTTTAGATGCTGTCGGAAGCAGATTGATGATTCCTTCTTTACTTAATTTTGAATCTTCCTTAGCTTAAAACTCAACACGACGCATTAGGCGATGTTCAGCCTGTGCGCTGCAATTCAAACAAACTGAGAGTCAGCACACTCTCAGTGTTTCGCCTTTGCATTCGTTGCAGAATTATGATATATTAATTTATTACTAAGCTACAAAGTGGGAAACTTTGCACTCGAGTCTTTTTTTCTTTTTCACTTTCGCAATTTTCGACAACTCTTATAAGAAAATTGATGTCCTGATCAGGAAGTTGGAAGGAAATATTTTTCGTTCTGGCTTTAGTTTTGTTACACTGAAAAATGTTCTGTTCCATTTTGCTCTGGAACGAAAAAAAAATATCCATAATGGTTCATAACGGTTTTTGTTTACATGCACAAATTTTCGAAGCAGAGTAACGATAAAGTCAAAGTATTTATTGTTCTGAATAATTGAATTATGAATTCTGAGATAATTCTCAGTGCCTTGAGTGAAGGCACTGAGCATGATTTTAGAAGAAGCCCGTCATCGAGTGTAGTCGCCGTAATGCCAGGCCGCTGTTCCTATAAGACCAACTTAAACGAACGATAGAACTTCGGTGACATAGCGTTGGGCCCATAGAAAACAAAACGCTAAGCTCTTCAGCGCGCAAGCCCTGAGCGTTTGCTACCATTTCCTACCCTTGTTTTCTCTCTCTCTCCAATCTGCTATTGCACCGAGTGGCAGGCTTAGATTAGTGGAGTGCTCAGTCGCTCGCTCTATGCCTGCCTGAGACTCGCGCTGTTGCAACCTGGCGCCCGTACATATGGAATATCCAACCACCGTGGAGGAATGATGGAACGTGGGGCTGGGCTCAGGACGTTTCGAGCAAACATTTATATTGACACTTGGTAAGATGATGCCGAAGGTAAGTTCCAGCTGCCAATATCATTTGCAAGCGTCCGTTTTCTCTTTTTAACCCCTCTGTCGGCATGGTCCCACCGCCTTCCTCCAATACACCGTCGGTAGAGGGATGACATCATGCCCGTCCAATCCGGAGGGTGGTAGTCCTTTTCGTGCGAGGGCAGCTTGGTCCAAAACACAGGCACATCACCGTGCACGAACTGGAAAAGGGGTAAGAAAAATGACACAATCTCCGGCACGGGCGTAGCAGCACGGCTGATGTCAGCTGATGTGAAGGAATGTCCCCCTACACCCCTCTTGGCGGAACCCCTCCTGGCAGAGTGCTTCTTGACGTAACTCAATTAACTGCCACGGGTGGTCGCAGTTGGGGATGGTGCTGACGAGGTCATCGGCTCGTTCACCATTGTCGCGTCCGCCATGAACGATCCGATTTTGACGAGTACACGGCCGATCACAACAGTGCTAATGCGGAGCCCCGAGATACCCGCTAATGCTGACGTTGCTTGATCTCGGTTGTTTCGCATTGCCGATTTTCCTGTTGAATCGAAAACCGATAAAAAAACTATTCTGGTGTCACTCCGAAACAAAATAATAAATAACGTTCCTGTTACGTTTTCATTCCGGTCAAAAATAGCGTTTCTTGTTTTTTGTTTTTGTTTGCATTCAGTTCCGACCCATTGGGCCCAATTAAAAAGTCTGCTTTCTATATTGTGACAAGATTGTAACTTTTTCTGTTTAATACGAAAAACGACGCCAAATACGGTGCCGTGGGTGGCGAGCAAAACTTTTTTGTCTGGTCTCTAGTATATACAAGAGCTCTCCAGCTAATAAGCTCCCTTTTAAGAGGATAGCTGTATATTTGAAAACAAGCACGAATATGTGGCACGCTTCCTATCTGGATATCAAAATTAATGAATGACTACACAGTTGTGCGACCTATTGACCAAAGGTTGTTAGCCTCGTTTATCTAGGAGGCCATTTGACACTCTTCTGAAACCAACATGTGCTGAAGGCGGCCCTACATTTGCTGAATAGCGAAGAAATACGTCCAAGGCAAAGTGGCAGAGAGGCCCCGTAGCAAAGGCCTCGTGATCCGGGGCCTTACTCCAGAACGTGCGTGTCGCCCCTTCCCCTCCTCACCCGCTTTCTTGAGTACTTTTCCACAACTAACACAAAAAATTTACCAGGAAAGTGATTTTTATTGAAACTCAATTTCTACATTACACACTAAACCACAACTTTTGAATATCTTAGTTCAATAAAAATGAACCAAGAAAGAAAGTAAAGCATTGTGCAAAAAGATGACGTTACTCTATGGCTAAACAATGCAATCTGCGTTAAAATGATGATGATAGCTCTTTTATGTTTCTCCAAGTTTTGGCTGAAGTTACGTGTCTACGAAAGAACTCATGAACTGAATGTGAAAATGCGCACCTCTTTGCAACTTTAACTGAAAAGTACGAGAGCGACTACGCCTCTGCCCCCTCCCTCCCGTCTCTCTCTCTTAAATACTCAAGTAAGACAATGTAAGGAAGATAGTCACAATGTGCGAGTAAGAAATTTTACAAGCGTATTAACGAGAACAGGAGTTCACATAGCTTACGCGAAAGCGAAATTTGTTACCCAGAGCTCAGGGGGCGCCATCGATAGTTCGAAGAGCAGGACAAGTTCTTACCTAATACACAGGCTGCTGTTTTCTCTACTGGTATTCCAACCATGAAAGCGTAATGTACGAAGACAAAAGGTTCATTTATCATTTATCGCTTGTGCGGTATGTTCAGTGTTCAGGTAACCGCAGTGCGGCATAATCGTCCCATGTGACGTGCACATTTGGACTAGTTTGTGGGTCATTCTGAATCGACCGAGTCATGATGAAAAATGAAAGATGAAGAGGGATATAACGCGGACAACATTGCTTGCGCAGTTTTCGAATCTTTCGACCCTCATTCTTGAATAAATTCCGGGGTTTTACCTGCCAGAACCACGATTTGATTATGAGGCACGAAATAGTGAGGGACTCCAAAATAATTTTGACCACCAGGTGATTTTTCACTTGCCTACGATTCGCGGGACACGGGCGTTCTTGCATTTCGGCCCCTCGAAATGCAGACGCCGCAGCCTGTATTTCATCCCGCGACCTCGGGCTTAGCAGTGCAACACCATAGCCGCTATATAAGCCACCGCGGCGGGTGATCCTCATTATTCTACACGGTATAGATTCAGCCGTTCACACGCGATATCACCGCTTCGAAACACAACGAAAAAAATAGTAATAAAATAACACAAACAAGAAAATCGCTAGAACTGCTTGTGTTTATGGCCAGCAGCAACTCTTACTACATGCTATGAGCGTACAATAGAAAGAAGGAAAGAAAAAATAAGTAGACAGCAAGACACATGGCGGTGATTGAGCTAAGGGGTAATCTCGACTTCTTTCCTCCTCTCACACCCTTCCAAGTGAATCGTCCTTCTTTAGCTTCTTTTTGAACTAGTGTTGTGACCCGAAAGTCGAGCAGCCTATTGAGGAACACACAGCCTGCACACAAAACCTGTACTCACAGCCTGCAAGCATCGTTACCAAAAGGCCTCTGCAGATGCAAGAGACAGGGCCACATGCTTTCATCTTTGTCAAGTAAGCAGTCTGAGGAACGGAGAAACATATCAGCTCGTGCGCATGAGAAAGCTGCCGCTTCTTCCCAGTCGGCACGCTTCTGCTGAAGTCACTGGGTTGTCGTTGACAAAGAACGCAAGGATGCCCTTTATCCTAAATTCGTTGGCCGTGCGGCAGAATAGCGCCAGAGCAGGCAGTCGAGCAGCGCTTGTTGGCATTTGTAAAAGATGTGACTTCGGGTGGCAGTTTTTCCGCCTTTGTTTGTTTTATTTGTGTTCGCTTCGGTAAGACGTGCCTGAACATAGCGCAGCTTGTTTCGCCGGTGCGTCGGCGTTCGCACTGAGTGTTCTGAAAAGAAGAAGGTGCCAGAGAATAGAATTGCGCCCCGACGCCTTCACTGAATCAAGCCGCATCAAATTAAGTTGTATGGAGCGAATAACCTCATATTAGCTTAGTATAACGTACACTTGATTTAATTAAACCCACCTGATACAATGAAATAACGCTATACCACCATATCCTCTTCTACGGGCACTCCCTAATGCACAGGCGAATGTAATATTGCACGTAGGCTATAACACAAGACAAGCTTGAGAGCACAACAAGCAGAGGAATAGAGCGCTGTGTTACATATGGTATAGTCCCAGCGTCTGTGGCATGGATTTTTTTTTTCTGTACACGTGTTTAAAATTCTTGGGCATTGTTGCTTCTACTTTCCACGTCGTAAAATACCTGGCGTCAACTGCACGTGTCGCTATCCCCCTTGCCCAATGTAGGGCAGTAAACTGGTTTAGATTCTTCCTTCCCAGTTTATTAAGATGGAAAGCTGGGGGAGTTTGAAGGCGTTCATGTTGAAGGTATTACAGCGCAGTTTTCCTTTCCCTTCCAGGAGCAAACTGTCCGGGGCTTTATTTTCACAGCATCGCTCATATTGTCATCGAAAGCAGCGCAATGAGCACTACAAAGAAAAGGGGTCATAGCGATGCATGCCTCCACGTGTTTCCTGAAATGGTTGCATTACCCTCACTAATTACCATTTAGGCATATGCATCCACGTTCTTTTTAATTTCCTGCAGTATTATACGTTCTCGTAAATGTGCTCGAACCTTAAAACAAACAAACAAAGAACGGCGCTAAATTTCTCATTTATTAAAGGTGAACGTCACATCCCAGGTGTGTAAAGGCTATTTGCAAAGCACTATTGTTTACCGAAGCCTCAGGTTCGTTTCCTTATTAAAAAAGATATGCAGATCCCCCGCACTATGGGAATCGATGTAAGCGAAGCTTTGTCTGCTGCTTGCGTTCATTTACGTTATTTGGCGGTGATATATTGACGGCATACGACAGTCGTGACGGAGCGTGAAATGTTACCTTGCCTGCTCCGCTTGTGTTTGTTATCCTTGCCCTGCTCGACGCTTTATGCGAGCCTTCGTCTCCTCGGCACTAAGTGCACGCTTCAGCACCATTCTGGGTTTTAGCGTTGTAGCTCACAAAACTATCTCCTCTCCCTCTCCCTCTCTCTCTATTTCTCTCTGTCCTCTCCTTAGCATTCCCCCCACCTCCTCACTCTACTGTCGTTGTTGTTGCGGGTGAGCACGGAGGCAAACGCGGCAGCTCCTCCACTGAATTCGTGGGGGTTAACGCCTATATAGTTACGGCGTCTAGAGGGCACTGTGCACATGTGATGCGGCTTAAATGTTGACACGAGCTTCTCGGACCGTCTTTCCTTTGTGCACGGACTTTTCGACGACTTCCACAGTAAATACCTATCTCCCGCTCAGCAGTAAGGCATGCCAAAGTACACTGACGAACCCAACGATCTACTAAATGCCGCTGTCACGGAAGCAGAAGTTCGCCATGCCCCAGCCAGCCGGCGCACAATGTCAGCACCAGGCCGCGACCTTATTAACAACAAAATACTCCTCAATATAGACGGCAACTTCGTCATAGCCATCACGGCGTACTTCTATCACTGCTTCGACACTGGCACCCTCCCTAGTTCGTGGAGAGATGCCACGGTAATTTTTATGCCAAAGTCAAAGGAACCATTGATCACTTCTAATCTCAGGCATATATCACTAACCTCTTGTCTAGGTAAAACACTTGGACACGTATCCTGAACCGATTCAGTAAGTACGTAGAAGGCAACAATCTTTGCCCAACAGAAATGGTAGATTTTCAAAAATCTCTCTCATGCCAAGATACGTTCGAATGGAGCCTGACATCATTAAATCCAATCGCAGAGTAGATATACAATTAATTTTGAGTCTGGACCTCCATGGAGCTTTCAATAACGTTTCACATTTTGACATCCTCCGAGGGCTTAATCTCATTCGTTTTAACGGAAAGACCTGTTGACTACGTAGGTGCCTTCTTAGCTCACCGTACCGCAACCATACATATAGGCACAGAGCAATCTCCTTCGTACGCTTTGGTCAGCTACGGCACGTCCCAAGGCTCAGTGCTCTCCCCTTTTCTTTTTAACCTCTCTATGATGCCGATGGCACGAGCATTACGATCAATTCCTGATCTCAAGTTTTCGCTCTACGCCGACGACATCACTCTTTGGACGACTGGGGGGACCGATGGAGACACTCAATACACTCTACAGGCCACTGCCAACACGGTCGTGGCTCATGCATGGTCTATGAATCTGACATGCTCCCTTAAAAAAATCCGAGCTGCTTCACCTTCCATCCCACCGGGCGGCCGAAAAACACATGTCTAATACACCGGTTATTCTAAACCACATCCCTACAACTAGAGTGGGCAAGCTCCGGGTGCTCGGTTTACACATTCAAAGCAACCGGCTCAACACATACCCTACGTACACTCCACACCACCGTTGACCACACCTTCCGCTTTCTATAGGGTGAGTCTCCAATAAACATAGCGGTCTAAAGGAGGCCGAACTTCTACGCTTGGTGCAGGTCTTCGTTATCAGCAAAATTACATTCGCAACACCTTATCTACAATTTGTTAAATCAGAATCAAATGAAATCGACACTCATTCACGCAAGATATATAAAATATACGGACCTCCACTGAAAGGCTCATGCTTACTGGCACCTCCAACACACTTACTGAACACACAGAAGCCGATCTCACATCCCAGTATAGCAGACTTTCTAGTACCGCAACAGATCGACACATTCTACAAACTCTTTCTATCACTCCGGCAACCATCATCACGACTAAATGCATCATTCCACACCACATACACGAGAACCTCCACATCTCCCCCTCTTCCTAAAAAGATGCACCACAAACAGCGCAGGAGGCAGCGAGCAAAGGCTCACCGAAAACAATTCCCCACCTCAAAAGACGTGCTCTATGTGGGAATATGGGAACAAAAATCATTACGTAATATCAGTCACTAACTTTCACAGTCAGGCCACTGCGGCGGCCTCCATTCCTGGCTCTTTCTCTGTGGAAGCGGAGAAGGCGGCCATAGCCCTGGCCCTTACAATCCCAAATTCATCAGTTATCGTTAGCGACTCCAAAGCAGTGATAAATAGCTTCAGAGCGGGCAGGGTCTCTAAGCCAGCCCGTTCCCTCCTATTGGCCCATCCTTTCGATCAAACTGTAGCATTAATCTGGACTCCCGCGCATGCGGTCCTTGCCCGAAAGGAAGCGACTCATGCCAATGCCCGAGGATTTACAGTCCGTGCACAGGCATCATATGTGTCGGTCCTCGCTAAGGAGGAGGCGCTGTTAACAGCCCGGGATCGGCTTATTACCTACCACGACATCAGCACAAACTACCGATTGAACTGTTTAACCTTTCTACCGCTCATCTGTGGTGACAGCTAGAGGTTCGCAGCTCCCCCTCCCCTTACCTTCTCCACCGCATTCATCCCTCCATTTACCTTTCTCCATCTTGTAAATTCTGCGTTTCTACCAAAGCAGACTTAAACCACATCATGTGGCGGTGCCCCAAGCACCCCCTTCCCTTTTCCCCAATGAATTAATTTCTAGTCAGGAGCAGTGTGAGGCTGCCTTGCGCAACTCGAGGGCCGAGTTTCAGGAGGCTATCCTGGAGTGGGCTCAAAGGACAGAGGAGGCCTACCTCAAGTAGTTCCTCCCCCCGTCCTTTATCCTGTTGCCCCTTCCATTTAATGAGGAATACATAAAGTTTGTAATTCATTCCTTTGTGCCACACACCTGTTATCTACTAACGTGATAGCGTTGAGGGCGCCAAGTTGCAGAAAATGCGGTGTCGTCGCCGCGGGCGTCGCTTGGCGAATAATGCTTCTGAACCGCAACCGCGCAGGCCCTCCATATGGTGCACACTTTGGCTTAAATCCTTTACAAAGGGATTCCTCGGAATTTTGAGAATGACAGCTCATAAACAAATGTTATGTAACAGAACACCGACAGCGCATGCATTCCATGTTTTTGTTACATATTTGTGAATAGTTGAATTAAAGAATAGATAAATTAATGGCAATGAAAGTGGATGAAAAAATAACTTGCCGCAGGTGGGGACGATCCCACGTCTTCACATTCGATTAATAAAAATCGGGCCCCTCGGTTATACCCCTTTCTTCTATGTGTCTATGATGTATTTCTTTTGACGTTGAGATCTTCTGCCACTTGGGACATATTTCTACTATTCTTACGTTGATATACGTACCACCCACTACTTGTGCTTCTGGCTGCTCTTTTTCTTATCTATCATAAAAACTAAATAATGTATGTATGTATGTATGTATGTATGTGTGTATGTATGTATGTATGTATGTATGTATGTATGTATGTATGTATGTATGTATGTATGTATGTATGTATGTATGTATGTATGTATGTATGTATGTATGTATGTATGTATGTATGTATGTATGTATGTATGTATGTATGTATGTATGTATGTATGTATGTATGTATGTATGTATGTATGTATGTATGTATGTATGTATGTATGTATGTATGTATGTATGTATGTATGTATGTATGTATGTATGTATGTATGTATGTATGTATGTATGTATGTATGTATGTATGTATGTATGTATGTATGTATGTATGTATTGACGTAGTAGTTCTGCGGAAACCCGCAAGGTGGAGAGAAGTAAGTAATAAAGGGAAAATCGGACATCCACCCGTTCGTAGCTATTGCTACAAAGGAAACCCATACGGGTGGATACGGGTGGATGTCATACGGGGAGCTACGAACGGGTGGATGTCTGATTTTCCCTTTATTACTTACTTCTCTCCACCTTGCGGGTTTAGCCGAATTAATACGTCAATAACTTGCCTTCGCTTCGTGTTGTCGTCAAATTCGACTTCGCCCTGCCATCTGCTAGCCGCCTGGATAGCTCAGATGGTAGAGCGGCTGCCCCGGAAAGGCGGTGGTCCCGCGTTCGAGTCCCGGACCAGGACGAATTTTTCTTCAAGTCTGAGGCTTTTCATTCGAGGAACCCGTATGGCGGGTTTCCTTTGTAGCAATAGCTACGAGCGGGTGGATGTCTTATTTTCCTTTTATTAAGTATGTATGTATGTATGTATGTATGTATGTATGTATGTATGTATGTATGTATGTATGTATGTATGTATGTATGTATGTATGTATGTATGTATGTATGTATGTATGTATGTATGTATGTATGTATGTATGTATGTATGTATGTATGTATGTATGTATGTATGTATGTATGTATGTATGTATAACAGAAAAAATTGTCAGCGCGACTATCAAATTTGACACCAACATCGCTATTACATTTCCATGGCGACGTGGAGAGCTTTGTACCTCTAACCATATTTATTTAATCTCATATTTCACATTTAGTGGCTTGTCGGCTGTAAGGTGCATCTAGCCCGCTTTAATCTGTAGTTATCATAATTTATCTCTTTCAGGCCAGCGTACTTAAACGAGAGGAAACTTGATTTTGACAGCATGTTTGGTGTCGTGGAAACAACGGATTCAGCGTATCACCTTTTGTCTGGAGATGGGAAGCTCTACAGAGGCACCTTATAGGGTGAGTGAGCGCTTCATGAAAGCCGTATGATTTCATCCGTACAGCGCGATAATATCAAAGGTTCGCCTATGTAATACAATCTAGAACTGTTTCGGAAGTTGGTGCTAGGGTTCATACGACGATGTCATGAAAGAAAAGACAGACATACCAGAACGAATAATCTTGTTCTCTGAACTGTTCCAATATCCTTAGAAAGTGCAAATAAAATTAAAACTGGAAATGTCATGACGAAATTTAAGCGTGGAAAATAAACAAAGTTCAGTTGCACAAAGCTTAACTGAAGTTTTACATTCGTGTGTATCAAATCGAGGCGCTATCAAGCGGGTGATATTACCATGGGTATTTAGGAAGACGGTAATAAATGATAGCATACATTCATAAAAAATGTCGGTAGCACTTCTGAAGCACACAGCTGCGCGCGCTGCCTTTTTGTTTATCTGGCTTCTGTTAGAGACGCTACAGTAGACAACGCGCCACTCTTAGCCAAGTTTCGAGACCACTAAATTGCGCCGATCGATGAGACGCGGAAATAACCGCACTGCTACTACAACCGTCTGACAGCATTTTTTTTTCTTGCCAAAGAGTTGAGACTGGTGTCTTGACATAGTTCTGTAGTTTCTGAGAGCAATCGTGACATTTGCGAAGCAGCCGAGCTTCCTGCTGTTTTTCATGCTCTTGTCGCCCACGGCGTCGACTTTACTTTCCTGTTTTTCTTTTTTCTTGTAGACGCGGATAGCGAGTGCAGGAACGTCAACTCTCCTACCATTCAGTGTGTTCGGGGTACTAGCCGCATGATTAGCTTTCCACGGATGCTGTTTTCCTCCGCAGGCATCTTTTCTCTTTTGTGCCTTCATTCTCCGCTTTCATTCCTTGTTTCTTTTCTTTTTTCAGAAGCACAGAATGCTCGCAAATGATTTGATTAACAGGAAAGACAAAAATGCTGGTCTGCGAAGGTGCGCTGTAGCTTGCCCTATAAACTGCAGCATGGGCAATAGTAAGAAAATAAAAAAAATAATTGACCGCCCTTCCACTACTGTGAAGAGGGGTGCAAGCGAAGCTCGGGATCCGCGACTCTTCGTTGTCGTAGAGCCTCAGCTTCGCGCTCCCTCACGGCGAGGTCGGTACGTCGACGACGAGCCCTTTCTCGAGCTAGTTCCCGGCGACGTTCATCAAACGCTGCCTTTTCTTCGGCCAAACGCACGACGCGCGGCCCGCCCTCACTGCCATTCCTTCAACGCAGCGTGCTCTTCGGCAGAACAAAGCAGACGTGGCCTTCCCATCTGACTGCCAGGCCTCAACTGGCGGGAAACGCAGGGAGCGAGGCGAGTGAACACGCGATTACACCCTTTCCCTCCTCCGGAGGGAAAAGACGCCTGTGATTGGCTCGTGCCTTGCGCTGCGTCGACTTCTTCATGCATATAAAACCCCGCATTAAACGGCACGTATGACAAACCGACAGTGGCTGAATCGGTTGGCATGGTGATCTAGCAACCCGACAAGCAATTTTTATTTTCGGATGGCTTGAGTTTTTTTTTTTTTTGTACGGAAACACCAGTGCCGACCCCGACACGAGTGAGGCAATACAAGCTCCGCTTGGAAAAAAAAACGCCGTCTTTGTCGCAGCTGTATAGCTGACCCCACCATTATGCATCTACGTTGACTATATGCGCTGACGTGTACATTGCTCCGCCAGTAATATTTGGACAGCTGTAGCAAACACATTGTGCAATGCTGTGTGACAATACATAAGAGTGGGTGCCCTGCTTAGCGCTTAGTAATACGTGAAGCACACGACCCCAGGTTTACACCATATAGTGACAAAGATGACTAATGGGGGATCGCTAAATACGCGTAGGCTTCTGTGAAAAAAACGTAGTTCACCAATAAAAATACTATACCGGCGGGGATATAATGCATGATGCATCGTGCCTCGTCGCCGAACCACTGCGTCATTATGTTAAAGATAGCGCTGTGTCGGGAGAGGTGGCAGTAACAACTGCGAGAGCATATAGTTACATTTCTACAAAACAGGAAAGTGGAACTACTTTGGTTACGTCGGCTGTGCACCATGATTTACCGGCGACAAATTGAGGTGTGCGAAAGTAAACACACACACAGGCGCGCGCACACGCACACGCACGCAGCCGAAAGGCAAGGCTTTATCGGCGCACCAATCTGTCGCCACAGCAGCACGCGTTAGATACTGCTAAATGCAACTCGATACGTCGTGCACTTTTTATGTTAAGCCAGATAAGCAATTAGCCAATTTCCGAGTCCTTGAATAGGTACAGCAAGGCCGTAGGCAACAGAAGCCACTCTTCACTGATCAGACATGTCATATAATGGCGTCACAATGACGAGTTAGCGATGATTTGTGTTCAATGTATTTCCAGGCCAGTTGACCCTTTTTTCTATCTTGTTCTTTAGGTTATTGTGTTCTATTATTATAAAGTTATTCCCATGGACCACAAAAAAAAAAAATAGGTGAGCGTACGTCATATGAACTCATACATAAAATATATTTGTATCAATATTTGACATAGAAAAAGTATAGCACGATCGGAAACCTTCGAGGAAGTGGCATAGCATTAACACCCTGGCAAAACCAGCGATTAAGAAAAAAAATTTTCATTTGTATGTAGTACCTCCAGAAGGTAATTGCTTTTGAACTGAACACTGAACTTTTCATCTGACAAGGTACTTATCCACAAAGTATGAGTCTTCCTTTTTCATTTGGGAGTTTCTTTCCTCTCTCTCTCTCGCAAAACAAACCAGCCCGCCAGCACACAGAATAAAGCAATTTTAAGAAGCAACCTACTTCTCCAGAAAGCGAACGTAAAACTCGCAGACGCAGAGACCTAAAGGTAAACTTCGTTGTTCAAAGGGCAGCTTGGATGGAACGGGTTAAGAGCAGACTGAACGCTCTTGCCTAGGTAAACACCGCTGCCTTGTTTTCTTTATGCTAGACTAGGAAAACCTGAAGCCAAGCATTGGTTATGACCCGCTCCTCTCGGGGCTTCAAGGCGCAGCTGTTGGAGAGTCCTGCGTAGATTTCACTTTTCCAGCAGCTGAGTGACGGAAGGGCCTGGAGACGCTGCTACAAGCTTTGCACTGGCACGATAGGAATGGAGCGGACGTCTCCTGCTTATGACTCGATTCAAAGCACTGAGCCTTCCTCAGGTGCTGTTACATGCTCTTTTGCTGGATAAAGCCCCAAAGGATATATGTCTGAGCGGAGAGAAAAACGTCAACGTTTGTTTATCAATGCCGAAACGGGTTAGGTTAACGAAGAACCACTCTCTGGCCGTTTGTCAGAGCGATCCACTTCACTGTTTCCATTCTTATGTCATTATTAGCTCGGCTGCTGCAGCGCCTCGGTGCGACGAATAATAAAAAAAAATTAAAATATTTGCGTAAATTTTTTATATGTACCGAGATGTATGTCATCCCCTACTTTGATTTTACAAATACAGCTCGTTGCTTAGCATTTGGATGCTTGTGGACTTTCACCCGCCATGGTTGCTCAGTGGCTATGGTGTTGGGCTGCTGAGCACGAGGTCGCGGGATCGAATCCCGGCCACGGCGGCCGCATTTCGATGGGGGCGAAATGCGAAAACACCCGTGTGCTTAGATTTAGGTGCACGTTAAAGAACCCCAGGTGGTCAAAATTTCCGGAGTCCTCCACTACGACGTGCCTCATAATCAGAAAGTGGTTTTGGCAGGTAAAACACCAAATACGATTATTATTGTGGACTTGCGGATAGTATATTATTGGTGAAATAGATTATGGATTGTAGGCAGTCGTCTTTTTCATTCACACGAAATTAATCTAGAAAGGCCCAGTGGCTCGGTTGGGGATTACATATGCCAACTTAGTGCGTAGCAGTGAAGACAAACGTTGAAACGAAGTGACACTTTAGAGGCGAACCACGTGGGCTGCCACTGTAAGGTACATTATCAACGTCTTCCTGCGTCTCTTGACCGCTCCATCTGTCGCAAAGCGAGTCATCAGCCAAAGCCCCCCCCCCCCCCCTCCCCGCCCTCCCCCAGGAGACGACGCACCTTTAAAGCTGCTCACAGCCAGCGTGCGATGAGGAAATGACTTAGTGTCAGAATACTAGGCGCCGGCTGGGAGCGCCGGCTATATGTGAATGGTGAGGGGAAGTTAGTCACGTCTGTATAGCGCTGTGTGAGACAGCGTTCGAAGTAAGCTAGTCAATGTAAATTCCTCCACAAGAGTGTATTATTTTAATGCCAGGGGCACTGTTCATTTCACATGTCGTTGGTCATTTTTAGTTTATCTAATCACGAGCCACGCAGAGGAAGCTTGAGACACGAAATGAATTATAGAACGAAAAATGATACGTGCAGCGTCAAGTGACAAGAAGATGACATGATGTATTAGAGAGACAACGGCTCCAGCTGATATTCTGGTTAAGCTTAGGAAAAAGCAGAAGTAGAATTGTGTGCACCGTGGAGTGCCCAGAATAGGCAATTGGTACGTAGTGTATTAAAGTAACAGAATGGCTGTGACGGGAAAGAAAACAAAGTCAAGGCTGGCAGAGGATTAGGGCTCATGAAAAAAACCAGAAAATTTGTAGACAAAGAATGGAGTCGGATAAGACAAGACAAGAGTAACTTGAAGATGGCTGAGAGAGGTCTTCTTCCTGCACTGGACACAATATGGTCTATAATAATATTGAATTACTGAAACAGTGGTAACTTCTTGAGACGAGGCGGGAAGTAGGGCATACTTAGATTCCTACAACAGTGATACTCCGCGAAGAATATATTTCCTTTGCGATCCTATGTAGGACACCTGTGAGCTAAACCTGAAAATTTCCGAGTTGTGAAGGCTTTCACCACCATTGCAAGGGATAGAGAGAGAGAGAGCAAGGCTAGATAAGCAAAGGTCCCCCAGGCATGCATCCTCTTGGCTACTCTACATGGGAGGTAACGAGAAAGGAAAGAGAGTGGTCAATGTGCGTACGAAGGAGGACAAACACGACGACTAGAGAAGGTCACTTCATACTAAGGAACAATATACTGAAATGCAAATCGCTTTTCGCTCCAGGACAACGATACCTAATAATTTATAAATGTATTTCTATTATAGTAAACGGCTGAAAGAAAATAATCTTTAAACCCATCCTTAATAATTACATCCTTAAAATCGCTCTCAGGGGCTTTCATTTGCCCGCGTGGCCGACGTATGCTGACTACACGATTTCCGCGTGGTGATTGCAATACTTCCAGTACTTCGTACACTTTCAGCACTTCACTTGGTGCAGTATACTCGTCTACAAATTTCAGAGGGATTACGTTACCGTGTCCTCAAGTAAGCTCCTGCTGTGTGCTTGCTTGTATTGGGCTGAAATTCCCTCCTTCGAGACACATTCGCTTTCTTGTGTGCTCCCTAGCAGTAAAGCACTTCTCTTTTCGTTACTGAAGCCTAGTGCATTTGTGGAAAGGGCCATCGGGCTGGAATCGAACACGAGAATAACGGACAAAAAGAGTGCGCTGGTAAGCACAAAACGCTTGCATAGAAAAAAAAATACAGACAGACCATAAAAGGTGCATTGTTCTCGTCAGCGAATCGCTCCTCCTCAGATATTCATGCAGTTGAAATATTGACGCCTGGTACACGGTATAAGAAACATCAAAAAGGAGAGAGAGAGAGAGAGAGAGAGAGAGAGAGAGAGAACGTGAGCTGATAAAACACTTGCCAAACGTTATTGATCTGGTCACCCACTCCATGAAAGAGGACGCCGAGAAGGTTTTCTGTGGTATTTCGCGATATGTTGCGGACGTGTAAAGCAAGTTATATCATCGTCTATCCCGTATGCGAACACTTCGTGTTGATTCTTTCAGAATTCCTTTTTTTATCCGGCTAAAAGGAGCGCGTACATGCTTCCAACGCATCAGCGTCTTACAAGTACAGGAAATTTAAAAAAAATGCAAGAGAAACTTTTGACAGATAAGCCGCCGGAGGACCTCCAGCCTGAAGAAGGCCCTCGAATGGAGGTCGAATATCTGGAGGGTCCAAGAAAGAGGCGCACCTACTTTATTATTTTGATGCCTGATATGAATGAGAAACAAAGGCGCATAAACTGGGGAGCTTTTATTGGAATTACAGCTAGCCTCAAGGACCAGTAGGGCATGCTAGTTTTCTTTTTATACATTGCGCCTGAGCAGAGAACTCACTGTAAACATGCGAAGTTAAAAATGAATACAGTATACTCCTGGGCGTGGCATCTCTTTGACACGATCTCATCTTAGAGTCACACCTTCTTGTCATAGGAGAAGTGCGTCCATGCAGTGTTTGCTGTTCTTGACCTCAAACTCGGAAGGTATCACCGATAAGCCTGATGAAAACCACACATAGAAAAATTATGCAAATAACGCCAACTGTTATCGTAGCTGCCGTAATCTTCACGTGAAACTGAAATCACCCAGATCAGCGTTGGGTTACAGAAATGTTGGGATCTTCCAAGCACGGCTCTCGTCTCTGTAAACTGAAAAAAAAGAGTATTCATTCGCGCTTACTTTGTTGTCATAGCCATCGAGCTATCGGATGCATTGAAAAAGGCTGCGCTTCATACGCTACGCTTTTACGGTACGCTCCACGTAGACCCTGCTGCTTATTTGCTTCCAAAGCAAACAGAAATGCGGACACGTGCTCTAATCGTTTCGTTTCGCTTCGTCGAATCAGATTCCTCTCTTACTATACGTCCAGCAAGCCTGATTCTTGGCCTATTCCTCTTAGTGGGTACGCGCCATAAATGTGAAACATCATAGTCATCATCAACACCTTACGTGCACAGTAGCTACAATAAGCGGTTTCAGATTATAGATGTGCTGATAAAGAGCCGGGCCTATGTCAGACTCGTTAGCCTAGCCGGCAATGCTAGGACATTGAGGTGCTTTGCACGCGTGCGCCTACCGTTACTAATCTCGTAGGTTCGCTTCGTAACACAGCACTGACCGACGTGTACACGTTATATCAGATTCGTTATATTTCGCCGTTTTCGTGAGGTCGCGTGATAGACCGGCGAACTGGGGGAGGCCCGAAAAACGATTGACCAATAGTGAAGGGCTGATTGCAGAAATGGAACAGAAACTGTTCGGAATAGCTTCACATTACAGCGCCTCAACCCACACAAGACACTCGGACGTTATATATGTGATCGTCTTTACACATTTAGATGTTGAGTGCCGAATTTCACACTTTGCAAAACCAGCTGAACTCAACACCATCTTCTATGAGCAAATATTCTTAGACTTTGGTATCATCTGTCGCAGCCCTAAACATCAACGCGGGCATTACTGCGATTTATGAAATCGACTGGCCCAAGTGGCCATTTGCTAACGCATCGCGCATACTCTTGTTTTTGTTCCCTAATGAAATGTCGCAAGCCACACTGGGGGATCGGCCATGAAGCCGGCGGTACACGAATTTGCGCTGAAGTAGCTCTTTTTCTTTTTCTTTATTCCATGTTACTCTTTACCCCTAAGTATCATCATCTTAATAATCATCATGATCCTACTGTACGTCTACTGCAGGACGAAAGCCTCTCGTAGCGATCTCTGATCACTCCTGTCTTTGGCTAGCTGATTCCAACTCGCACGTGCGAATTTCCTAATTTCATCCCTCCACCTAACGTTCTGCCATGATCGACTGAGCTTCCCTTCCCTTGGAATCCCTTAGTATAGTGTCGTAAACCGGACGCACGTCTGATTGACGTCCATGTTTTTAGTCTTTTCTCTCTCTTCCTCTCTCATACCTGTACAAAGACTTACGCTGAGAAGAGTGCAATAATAATTCTGTGAGAAATGATGTGTGACAATTGGAAATTTTTTTTTTCGAGGATGAATTCCCTTACGCTTTAAGCAACAGCGCCATTAACACAATTCTGCCTAGTGGAAAGGGGCTCGGCTGTGTGGCATGGATGGAGGTGGCACGGCGTTTATTTTCATGCGTCTTGACAGACTAAAATCCATTTGTTATGACGTGGTGTGCTTCGATCGCACGTTCCGAAAAATTCTACGCAGCTCCCGTGCCGAGATGCGTTGTCATTTGCGCCTGTCATTTGCGTCTATACGGACTAACGATGTCATTCCGCTCAGTATATTAGCAGAAATGTTGAACGCGATCGAGCCGCGTCATGAAGCAAACTTTCACGTATCGTTCTAGAACAATTAAAACTGCGAAGCACTGCTGAGACTCGTACTGGAGTCAGCCATACATACACAAAATTTCCACCGCTGTTAACGCACACAAAAGGTTCGTGATTGGTTTGCGCCTTGACTATTGCAGTCAAAGCTTTCATGACTACCGACCATATGGGAACAGGCAGATTACGAATTAGTCGTAAATTTTAACAGCTTTATCAGCTCGTATATGATTAAGAAACAACAGTTCCGGCTTGCAAAGCCCTGCATGGTTTTGCAGCTGCAGGAGACACGTAGCTTGATTTTTACGCTGTATAAAGCCGCTTGAGGTATATTTCATCAAGTGCCAGAGCTTATATATCGTCCCTGTGTAGTTTTAGGTATGCAGAGTGTCGTAAGCAACTACTATCAATGAAGTTCAAAGGAATATGGCAGAGCGGAAAGTACCATGATTTCAAGCACGCCCGGCAGGTTTTGAACAAAGAGGCTAGCGTGCATTGCCTATTTGCGCAACGACATTGACAAAGCGAGCTCGTTTGACGCTTTTTGGTCATGGTAGCGATTTGAGTTTGTTTGACTGCGACATAGTTCTTTTGATATTTGTGGGATGCAAGAAACGTCGGTATTATTCTTGTTTATGACTGAAAATACTGAAGCAAGCAATATTTTGCACGACGGTTCTGCACCCTGCGGCGCCCTGCCAATCTTAATATGTGAGAAATAATGCCTCCGCGAAGCCGCGAAATAGTAAAATCTGGTGACAATTACGGTCTCTGTGTAAGCCTGCGCCGAATTTGTTCCGTGTGGACGGCTGTGGAAGGGCACGCTGTTCTATGGGGCGAGCATTTTCATGTTTTACGGAATTTTTAAAAATCACCTGTGGCTGATAGCACGATTCTTCTCCTTGAGCTGTAGAATTCGAAGCGGCGGACATTGTTAGCAGAAGAAATCGAAGCACATATTCAAGTAATTTAAAAAATACTTATTAAGCGCTTAATTAATCACTTCACTGCACACATTGCAATTTACGAATAGTAGCCGGTGAGCTTTCAAGACGTATCCACATGAAATTAATTTCTAGGATTACACCAGTTTGGAAATATTATTTCCCAAAGTGTGGAACGAAATACGTGGGCGTTCCAGTTACTTTTATGCTTCAGTGCAGAAAAGAGTGTTTTGTTAAAAAAAGTAAGTGGAACAAAATTACATGCTTACGGTGAGTTTGATGGCACCTGTCTCTAAGCTGATGTCATTCTATAAATTCATTCCGTGTGGATAGGCCTTGCAAACTAACCGGCTACAATTCGTTAGTTTCCAAATGTGCCGTAAAGTAAATAATTACGATGTTAATTACTGAATACGGTTAGTCAGTTGGATATGTTCGATTTCTCTTGCAAGTGATGAATGCCTCTATGAGTTATCCAGTCCAGGACTAGAATTATGTTATCTGCAACAGGTAAATTTTAAAATTCCCGTGAAACTTAAAAGTGATCCCCCTCGTTTATTTGTTGCAAGAATTATCCGCGTCACATAGAAACGGGAATGCTCATAAGGTTCATTCGTGAAGTATTTGTTTACCGGTAGCCGAAATTTCAGGTGATGTTTTAGTGGTGGCTCTGCTGCCGGTAAAAAAAAAAAACAGGCACTAAAAACATCCGTCGACAACTGTATTTGCATTCTGTTGAGATAAGGTTTCCCCTAAGTTGGACGGAAGCAAAAAATCGTCAAATTATTGGCGTCAGTACGAATATGGTGAGCAAGCGCTCATCTGTTTTACGTAAGCATTTGGAGCTCCCTTGTTTACGAAAGGAGAGCGAAATGCCGGAACTTGGTAGTGCAGCATATTGTGCGATGCGAATGTTATTGGTGGTATATAAAGAAAACAAACAGAGATGCCAGATTATAGGGGCAAGAAAGATCAAGTAAGCACGATGTTGCTCATGACTGTTCGTTTGTGGTAAGGCTATAAAATATATCCATATAATCATCTCCCCTGTCCCAACCAAAAAATAAGAACAAATGTAAAGATGAAAGAAGTAATTACAGCCGTAAAATATTGGAATACTTCTATAATATGTTTGTTATACAATCAGCTATTTTCGATGCTACGAATAAATGTTTTTGGAAACAAGATGCGGAGTACAGCTTACCGTATACATATTTCGGTGCGTTCACTCGTGTTAGAACAGTCTGTATTGAGACGTATGCATGTGCGACAAACACTGCAGGATTTCTCAGAATCCTAACGTACACGTTGCTGCCGAAATGCCGTTCATTTCTTGCTTCTTGCGGCACCAATGTGGGTGGTGTTGAATTCTCAAGAATTGCGCCGCATTTTCGTCCCCGTATTGCGCGTACCTGAGATGTGTTTCCTCAATACCCGCCTAAAAGGGACACCCACACCACTCAGGCGATCTACGAAAGCATTAGCGTTATCGCTTTCAGGTGGTGAACTCTTGCTCAACGTCGTCCTTTCGCGTCGTAATGACGTACCGAGCTCTATGCCGCGACTAGCTCATTTTCATCCTATAGGCGTTTCAGCGTGAACAGTTCATGGTTTCGCCGCGAAATCAAAAGTGACTTGGCACCGTCATTAGCTCGGAAAAATTGCCATTGAGTAAGTGCTTAGGGATCGTTACCATAATACTGGTCGCCTGGACAGAAGTCGATAAACTGCGAGACAAACGTTCTGCGACGATTTATCGGTAAATGCGATAGAAATGCGTTATCATTACGTCACAACTCTTTCAGGTCCGGGATACATGATTTAAACCGCGTTCACCGCATTGCAAAGTGTTGTTCGGGAGTCCACTCGACACACGCCCTGCCTCTTCGAGGAGCGAAGTGACACACACTTTCTTTTTCGCTCTCATGCTCCTAGTTAATCAAAAGCAGTACGTAACGAACGTGAAATGTTTCCCTATTACGTTACCGGTATACAGCCTAACGTTGTTTAATAATGGTCAGGCGAGACTGTGCCACGGAGCCCAATCAATAAGCAGCCGTTGTGAGCCCCGATCTCGCAAGTGGTTAAATGGACTCCGCAATTGAGGTGTTTTCCTCGCGTGTGATTAATTATTATTTTATTGGAGTTACCGACATCAAATGCGTCGCCGATGCCATATCCATGTTGAATCGTTGCGGGACTGAAATATAACGCAAGGTTAAATGAGCCCTTCTTATGCAGTCAGCCACCCGTTCTCTTTCTCGGTAATGCTTTTCAGCTTGTGGTTTCCTGACCTTGCATCATGCTAACACGTTGCGCTTGCTAAGACCCACATTCACGAGAAATAATCATGATGGGACCGTTCGTAACACCAGGTATCAGCCAATTATGACGACAGACGCATTATTAGCAAAGGCGGCTGGCTAGTGGCAAACGGTATTTATGAACGAAAAGCTATGTAAATTTCGGTCTTGATTCACAAAGGATGTGACACGCTTACATGGTTTACAAATCAATTGGGTCAGGGACTGACCAGTCCACCAGATGAACTTTGAAGCTTGGTAGTTCCATACTACGAGATAAATGAGTCAACATTACATCGCACCTATTACTGCGCTCATGTGCTATCGCATCGCAGCGCTCTCAACCGCGCTTCGTGCTAAAGAACCGTGCCCACGGACCGTAGTGAAGTGACCGGCAGCGTCTCTAGGCATAGGCTTCGCATTGCGTCGGTATCTTTGGTGGTGCCACATGGAAAAGAAGCGCAGTCCCCCCTGATAAGCGATACTCGATGATGACGACCACATGAAGACGGTTACAACTAACTACGCCAAAAAGACGGGGAAAATGCAGCGATGACGAGACAGCCGACAAGAGCGTGGCGACGACAATGACGATGACACCACGAGGACGGCACAGTGGCACAAGTTTTCGGGACACAGCATCGAATCATGGTGTAAGGACAAGTAACGGCCGAAGAGAGAGTTAGCATGGTAGGGACGCACCTGCCACTTATAATGAACTTCTCAAACACTTCTATCTATCGTGGCGACAATACCCTCCTCCTCACCCCAAGCTCACTAGGCCTCAGGCACTGACATTCAGACTGTTGCAGACAGAAACCTATCCCAGCCTGTTCCCGTTACATGCGATATATCCGGAGATTTACACTGATGACGCGTGCCCTGCTTGCGGAGATAGATCAACACTTTCGCATATGCTCCGGGGATGTATCTCTATAGCAAGCCCTGACCTCAGCTCAGCTAGGTGGGAGGCGGCCCTCCGCAACCCACTCCTGGCTGAGCAACGTTGGGCTGTCCAGCAGGCCCACGATGCGCCTGGCAGGCTAGGTCTGTCGGGCCCGACGTGAGAGCGACCCGCGACGTGCTATAATACGCGTTCTGCAGGACTGTAAAATAAAAGTTAATCAATCAATCAATCAATCAATCAATCAATCAATCAATCAATCAATCAATCAATCAATCAATCAATCAATCAATCAATCAATCAATCAATCAATCAATCAATTCCACTCTGTGAAGGTTGTCACCAGCGAAGCTGCTCAGCGCACGACACAGACGTGACATGTAGCAAAGGTACGAACACTTTTATTGTCCTGATAGGTGGTCATCGTGACGATAGGTGCACACACACATTCTCGTATCACCGTTGTTAATAAATGGGTAAGCATTTCTTTGCCTACACAACGAAAAAGTTGTCCGTCACATAAGACAATGAACGGCTCATACCCCCTTAAGCAATGTCTCATACGTCATAAGCAAGCAAGCAAGCAAGCAAGCAAGCAAGCAAGCAAGCAACAAAAAAAGCCTACCAGAGAGCCTATTCATCGTAAAAATGCTGCCTATTGATAACTAATCTACTCAATATGCATATCCAAGTGATAAGACCTATAAGCTTTTGCTTAGAATGAAGCAATTTTGCATCAGATTCGAGAGCTGAGTTTTCGCAAACGCAGATTTGTTGACAGACACGAAAAATCCATAGAACCCAAGCCATAAACAGCTTAACTTTAATAATAGCTGCAATAGACGCGACTAAATGTCCGTGTAGTACCCTTAAGAACTCTGGATGTAAAAGCAATCAATGCATGAAAGCGCTTATCACTGTAGATAAGCATTTCTCAAGTCAGCGCGCTAATGGAAAATACCTATGACGAAGAACCCTTGTTCCTACGTGCGTTCAAAAAGAATGACAACTATTACGCGTGGATCGAAATGGTCTGGAGACGAGAGAAAAGCGTGCAAAAATCAGTGCGGTTCAATCTGTGCAAGGGTAATGACATTCCCCTCCCCAGACCTTTCCCGTCTCGGCTTGACATATTGGCATCGTGGCAGTAAAATGAGGGAATGCACGAAGGATCGCTCGCCAGCCCCACTTAACAACAACGCAATGGAAGCCTGTTGCGATGTGGTGAATCGGAAAGGTAGAGGGAGTGACCGGGAGATCGCTTCATCTTTATCACCGATGACCGATGCAGCATAAACAGCAGGCCATTCTAAGGCCTGACAGAGAGCCGCCTCTAGCGAGCCTCGGCTGTGATTGCTTTTGCTTCTGACGTGAAATGTGTCGGCAGAGCTGCCGTGATAGAGTAGACACCTTTGGAAAGGCTTCGCGCGCAAGATTAGGAGGTCACTGATAGAAATCACGGGAAGACGTCGGCATGTATGGAATGGAGGCGTTACTCCATCTTATCAATGGTTCGGCTGGTGATCTCTTGATCTTACATATACTAAGGTAGCAGGCACCGGATCGACAACGTCGCACAACGCCATTGTCGGGCAGCCTCTATGGAAGAACGGCAATGCTCGAAAGGGTATTGCGGTATTTTTGCGTTTGTTCTTTCTGTGTGGCGTACTTCAAGGCACTGCGTAGATGTGACTAAGTTCTAACTTGCCAAGCAAGTTATGTCTGAAGCCACTGTAGAATGTAGGTGGCATTCTGGTAATTGAAGAGAACGTCTGAAAGTAACTGTGACATACGAACCTTCATCAGGACATTACGGAAAGGAAAGACGGTCACCACCTCCCCGCTCCTCCACATCGTCACACTAGGGAGCATGTACCTGAAAAACGCTATTAGGAATCGCCATTAGATCATTTTAGGGTCAAGGGATAACAAACAGTCAAACTAAAAGCCTACCACGTCTAGAGGGTGCTTGACTCCTCACGAGACGCAAGCAGCTTCTTGCTGAAGTAGAATCGCGTGAACTAAACAGCGAAAGAGTCATAGGAACCAATTTACGCTGTGTACATCGAGCGCTGCGTAAATTACGAAAACCGAATTAAAAGAAAAAAAGAACCTTTTCACGGGAAACACTTCAAAGTATAAATTATACGCGATGTTCTTTTACACAGTGCATGCTGTGCTTTTCCCCTGATCTTATTTCACTGCATTTGCAAGGGACATCTAACAGAATCCTTAGAAGTCCTTGAAAAATCACAGGAAGAGTAATACGCACGGGCGAATTCTAAATCTGGTTGAAAATACCTCGGCGGCGCTCGGTAACTAGGTGTCGCGATTTTTTCGGTTTCCAAAAATGTCTCGAAAGTGGTACGAAATCCTACAGTAATCACATTCGTAAGTAGAAAAAGGAAAGAAAGAAGTGCAAGAATGTTGAAGAATACTCTTGCATCAAAGCGAGGATACACGGCAGGTGGCCATTAGGCTTAGAAAAAGACAGCAAAACCTTTTATAAGATTGTTTCAAAGAAGTTCCGAATTGTTTTATCCATCTTTGCATACAGGATTGAGAAATGGTCTGGAAAATTATTTTTTTAAATGTGCTGTCTTGTACAGGTGCGTTTGCGGGCATGAAACCTCTTCACTATACGTTGAGTTGAACCAACTATTTCGCTGAAAGGGCGCACTCCTTTCACGAGAAAACTTATAATGAACGAGTACTGCGTAATGAAAAAAAAAGAGACAGCGGCGCATAACTCCATCTTTCTGATATCGGCAGCGTGAAGTGCCGTCATATCAACGAGACAAAGAATAAATGCAAGCATACTCGCACGCACAGGCGATAGAAAAAAGGGCACTTACCTTTGGAGGCCTGGAAGTGAATTCTGTGCTTTCTTTTTTATTTTTCTTTTGTAGGCATACGTGAAATTCACTCGCGTGTTTCTTATTACGCTGTCTTGGCGCCAGCGAATTCCTCCTGTTGCTTTACACAAGGGTTGCGAAAAGGCTTAGTAACGTGTCTGCTGCTTGCCATTTTTACGGCGAAGCTGTATATGGCTAGCTGATTCGCCCATCCGTCGCCCGTACGCCAAAAACTCCTCCGGCGCGACCCCTTGCGCATGCGCGAAAAACAATTCGCTGCGCCAGTAGTGACGTCATTGCTCTCCGTCGCACCAGAGCGCGCGCAGCAGTTTCTCTCCGGCTCCGAAATGGGTATGTCATGCGTCGTACGTACTCCTGAGGAACAGGCAGCTTTCGATCAGCAACGCGGCGAGCAGAACCGGGAACGAGCTCGTCTACATCGTGCCGATGCTGCAGCCCGGGCACAAGAACAGGCTCGTGTAGCCGAGCGCAAGCAGCAACTGCACACCGAAGATCCGGCAGCCTACCAAGCCTTCGTTTAATGAACCGTCGGGACTAACCCAGTGACAAACACTGGGGCCGCACGTTTAAGCTTCGCTGGTTAACCATCTGTATGGAGAGCTTGGGTAGTGATTTTACTGTACGCAACTGAAAACAAGAGCCACTGTAACGTAGAAGGAAGATTTACCCAAGCAGCTCCTATCTAAATATAAATACACGGCAATGGAGAAATCGCTTTGCTCATCTTCCACTGCCCCCAATTTGATTATGTTCACTAGCTAACTCATGCAACCGATTTGTCCGCTTCAGATGATCGAACAGATGCTGTTAACAGAAGTGTGATATCTGTTTCTGGTGCAGAGTTACGAGGCTTGTAAATTTTGTGCCTCAGTGGTTTAGTATTTTAGATTACCGGTTCACGTTCATTCGTTTAGTTTGCACATTATGAGTGCTCTGTTATACCAAACATGCATACATATTGAACACTTTTGTAGGTAGGTAGTTGTGAAACCACAAATATATATTTAAAGGGGCGCCACATAAAAACATTACGTTCGACTGGACAGGTAGATTACATCAAGGAAACAGTGCGTGAACGGAAGTTTGGCAAGATACAAAACACACAAAAAGAAAAAGAACAATAACTGGCGACGCCACCTTACAGTTCCCAAATTAGCGCTACGTGACGTCATAGATTTTGACAGCGCCTGCTTTGAGTTTTTAACTATTTCTTAATAAACAAAAATCGCATTGCGTTCTATGGAGGCAAAGGATCGAATCTAACGAGATCTGATCTCTTTTTGTGAACAAAATTGTCTCAAAAGGATTGCAAATACATTGAAATCTAGGATGTCGCACTAGCGTACCAGCGCTGAATTCAGTGCGCATCGTTCAAAGAGCAAAAGTGCGTCATTCATTTTTTCCCGCTAGTAACGAATTCTTTGTTGCAAATCAAATGAGAGACGAATCTGGAAACACACCTTCACCAGCCGAAATGAACTTCAGTGTGGCTATTTATTGTTTCTTAATCAAAATGACACTTGTAGTGGCCCTCTCACGCGAAGTCTTTCATTATGCCGAACATATTGGGCGGTGTCAGCCAAAATGAGCCTGGAAATAACATGCTGCCATCACACTATTGGGCTTGTTCCCCATGAAGGGCATAATAAGTAACCAATACATTTAAATTTACAGTGCCTGTACACTGAGACGTGAACAGCAACGAACGCTTTTGACGCGTAATTACATGAAAGCACGACATGTAATGATGGGTTGCTCATTTTTGAGCATGATGCCGCCCCAAGTATGCTTTTTGGAGTCTAAGCAAGACCCCTTAAGAAATCCAAGGGAAACTCGAAATGAATTAATGCATCCGAGTCGTTTCAGGCTCATTTACGTTAAAATTTTATGAGCACTCTGCGTGCAGTTCAAAAACAACCATGTTTCACGGAAGGAGCCAAATTATATCAAAAGGCAGTTTAGCTGACTTCATAGTCTGTTAAACCCGAAGTGCAAATCACATGTGGATAGTGTTTTGGACCTATTGTTGGCGTGGCCCTGCTCAATTTTGTCGGGTTCATTCTGAATCTTAGGACAAGCAGTTTTTAACATGACAGACTTTTTACTACAATTAAATCCACCTTATTTGAAAGCTTTGTTTGGTCACATTTAGGCTAGAATAACAACCTGGTAATCTCGTGGTATAAGATACATGCCATAAAGCCCGACGATGCCGTCCAGGAAGTAATTTAGAAGTATACCCTCAAGGTCCTTCGTTCCCGCTTAACAGTGTCCCATCTAATGTTTTGTCGAACAGACTTAAGCATTTATCATTATGAACAGTCTGATAATCCCCACCATTTCATAGTTAAGTCCACTGCAGAACAAGTGTCGGTGGCCGACACGACGCCTAAGCTAAGAGGGTCGTGTGGATGCGAAGTGTATAAAACAGCAAAACATTTCCAGATGAACCGAAAGCACGCCTTAAGCAGGTGACCGCTTTAAAGCTACAACAATGAGAACGCCGGACACCGCGCCGTATTTGATTCGGAGAACTTTGCTTCGATGGAATTCAGGCTGTGATTGCACAAGCTCGCATAAGTCTACACTTATTCTTTACTTGTACTCGCATCGAGCAGCGTCAGCAGCCAACATCATGAGACATGTTTGCGATGACTGTGACATCTGTACTATACGGTGAAGGATAATACTTTGGATCTAACGAAGTGAGAGAACTTTTGACGATGTCTAGTTCAAGACAATAGGTCTCTTTATACTACAACACAGATCGTAGAGATTGGGATGGGTAGTTTTGTACTATTACTCACATACCACTCTGAACTACTTCGTACGCGAGGCTTGAGTAAATTATTGATCTTAAATTGAATCCTGGATCATGACAAACCAACGATCAATTTATGGGACATGTCGTAGGAGGGGTCTCTGGATTAATTTAGACCACCTGGTTTTTTTTGACATGCTTCTAAATCTAAGTACACGGGGGTTTCAGCATTTCGCACATATCTAAATGCGGCCGCCCCGACCAGAATCGAACCCGCGACTTCGAGCTCAGCAGCACAACGCTGACCGCTTGCTCTGTGCAGCATCTTGTGTGCAGCTAGTGTTCGATCTCTCTCATTTTCGCTCTTTCTATTTCTACACCCCCCTCCTTTTCTTTTTGAGAAGGGTAGCAAAGCAGATACCCCGGCCGTCAGATTCACATCTTTGTTATTGTTCTTTTGTTTTGTCTGCCACTTACGCTGGCACCAAAGGAGATCTTGCCTGCCGCCACTTCAGGGTCGGCCCAAGTCCCTCCAAAAGACTTGGAACGAAAGCTGAACACTCGCTCATCGTAAAAGAAGAAAAAAGTCGCCCAGTGGAGGGGATGAAAGGGCTGCGAAACCGTCCTTCAGGCCAGTCAGGCAAGTAAAGAGGATGTCAGGGAGGGTCGCTTGAATACGAAGAAATACGAGCTGCTATGTTCAAACAAAGAGGGGGGGCGGAGGGTGATTTGTTTACGGCGCCCCCGAAAAGAGCTAGAGCACTTTCGCTGATGGCTCTGTACCTCACATCAGGGTATACGGCATCAGCATTCAGTCTTCTGTTGTGAGTCCTCGACATTGGTAAAGACTCCCCGAAAGAAACGAAAGACTGGGTCCTGACTTTCAAAAAGTACTTTAACATCCTGAAGAAGAGAACGTATGCATGAACAAGTTATCCTGGAGAGCATCGAATGGTAGCCGTGCAAACAAACTTCTCATGCAGCACGTGCAACCAATCTCTTGTACAGGCGCGGTGGACTCTCAAGCCGTTCATGCCCATAAGGAATCATTGGAGCAGTCACTGTTAGAATGCTGAACTTTCAATGGTCGTAGCCACGTGCTACTGAGCAAGTTCCAATAGCTTGGTCTGTCTTAAACTACGCTCATTATATTCTCATTTTCAAAAGGTCGATCTTCAACTCGACACGAATCTCACGAAACTGTCCTGCAAATACACGACTCCCAACTCTCGTCTGTACGGTGCTCACATTGAGTGTGGCATGTGTTGTGCGGCGCCCTCCTCTTATTGTTCCCTCTGGATTTCGACCTCTTAAAGTGGACGGGCGTTGTGTGCCTATTCAGGGACAATTATTAGCCTGCTTTTCTGCTGTTAGAGGCGTCTGTATATTTGCATGACGAATAGTGGCGTAGCGTCAGGTGTACACACATTTGTGTACCTGGTGTTCCCTGTTTACGAGTTTGTTTAGTCTACGTTAAAATTTTCTAAGCCCGCTGCAACAAAAGAGTTTACGTCCACTTGGGCTGACTTAATATTAGCGGAAAGCACATTTTGCCAATAATGGCCTGTGTAGATAACTTGAACGATCTAGGTTGAAATAAATGCTCAGTGCAGTAGCAACAGAGAAATGAAAGGCGCTGCCTGAAAAAAAATATATATATTACTCAGTTCTTACCTTCATTCGTGCTGTTTCACCTGCAGAACTCAGAATGAGGGCACACGACTGAGAAAGCTCCGAGCTGCTGGAATATGGGTGCAAGTTTCAAGAAAAGTGACCTCTGCCAGATAAGGACCGAAAATAACTTAATTATTTATTGCTGGACGGAGGTACAAAGCACCAGGCTTGCTTTTTAACAGCAGTAATTGAAGCAACAAAAGTGCACCGCTTCGAATTGAATATCATATTGCTTTACTAGGGGCGCCTATGGTCCTCACTAATAAATGTTTGATAGAAATGACTTGATCAGTATTGTCACGACGTGAGAAAAAGCGTTCGTATGAAAAGCCATTGCTAAGCATGTTCAATCACGACCCTTTTACAGTTAACTAAGCCGTTCTGTATAGTACAGAGCGTTAGTAAAACGAGCTAGATGCGAATAAACAATAACGGAATAATGAAGCGTTAAAAGGTGACTATTGTAATGCTTATTTCAGTGTTTGGTTTCGTTCTTTCTTCCTGAGGGCCATAAGCTACTTTGGTAGTGTATTCGCCACTCACTATTAATCAAAAGCGAAGACTTGACAAACTTTTTATAATGGTACCATTAAAAAAACTGTTACTTACACTGCGCTGCTTTATGAGCCTCCAGGCTTGGCACCTGACGAAGTAGCCAGCAATGTCCACACGCTATATCTGCGTCATTATGCTTGCACCTAAAATTAGGATGCTTTCTCGGTAGAGAGAGTGAGCAATAGTGCTCGCGTTATAGGTTCTTGTTGCTTCTGTCGCCTACTTTATCCTACACCATTATTCCTCAAAGATAATAATAAGTATAAGACCTCGACAAGTAAACAAGAATAGCTCAGACAAGCGATCATGTGCGCGTGTTTGAATACGCAGGCGCACGCACGTGTATGTTTTCGCGTGCGTACGTGCGCGCGCGTGTGCGTGGTATGTGTCATACATTTCCAGTGCTCTAAAGAAATATGAAAAATAAAACAAGTGGAAAGGCGCAAGGACAGGTAGGACGCTGGTTTTCAAGTGATTGTAGCACTACGTGAAAAGGTGTGCGTATATATATATATATATATATATATATATATATATATATATATATATATATATATATATATATATATATATATATATATATATATATATATATATATATATATATTTGCGCGCCCACGGCACCGTCTGTGGGCGCGCAAATATATATACGCACACCTTTTCACGTCGTGCTACAATATATATATATATATATATATATATTTGCGCGCCCACAGACGGAGGAACATGAGTTCAGCGCCTGCTTGAAGCCACTTATCAAATATGCACGGCAGACAGGTTTTGATACAGGTAACCATGTTCTTTCATTGATAGTGCCATGGAAGCTGTGCTGCCACATTTATCGTTTTCTTTTTTAATGCAAAAGCTTCAAGAATCACACAGCAGTTTTCCTCAGTGCACTTGCCTAGAACACGTGTGCTGTAAAATATTGGGTGCGCAGTGACATCGTTAACAATGGTCCACTAAGTGACCTGATCCCGCTAGTGCCCACACTTGAACACGGTGCCCTCTCAACCTGTCGTTAATGCGACGACTGGTCCGGCCGATGTAGCATTTGCCATGTGGCAGGGGGATGTAGTAAACGACACCTGTACTATACACAACGAAAGGGGTAGCGTGCTTCTCCGTGCAGCCAGGACCTTTGTGCCCGTGGTCGTTCACTGCTCGGTACATGCGATCCAGCGTTTTCGGCGCTGAAAATATCCCAAGGGCACCCTGTGCTGCTTTTGTATGTGTGTTAGACCGCGCGCGCGTCTGTCTGTGTCTATGAAGGCACCCGAAGGGAAGTAAAAAAAAGTAATAGTGACTGGGAGCACGAAGGGGCAGTAAACGGCATTCTCAATGCGCGAGCCTCTCTCTAGTTCACTTGCTTTCTTCACAATGAAGCAGAGATTAAAAATCGACCGCCGATCTCCGTTTGCTGAACTGCAATACGAATATTGCCTGCAAATGCAGGGACTGAGTAAGGCAAGAAGAAATAACAGACAAAACGCGTCCGCAGCAGTGATGTCCTGACGGCATTGTTCTGCTTGAGTCGTCTCCATTTTCAGCCTACTACCCTCAGTAGTGCCTCGTTTTCTTTTGAAAGAATGTTCTCGGTGCGCGCTGCGGAGAAACCAGAAACCGAAGTATAATGAAACGATGAAAATAAAGACCAGTGTACGGAAAAATAGAGCCTAAGTGTAATTCCGCGTGGCGATGCATAGTTGTTCCTTTGTCGGCGGCATCGCCCCATGTGTGCGTACGATAAAGGTCAATGCGTTGGCGCCTGCAGTTAAGTCGACGGGTATTTTTCTTTTCTGATTGCGTTGGTTGTTCTCAAAGTGGAGAAAAAAGGAAAGGAACAGATTGCTCGGAGAGGACACCCATCGGCGACAAACTTGTTGAACCAGCCACCGGCTCTTGTCAACACTTCGTAGGCTGGTACCTATACAGCAGGAAATTTGTAAGCGCAAACTCCCCAAAAGCGAGGACGAGCAAGTAAGAGCAAGGGAAGGCATTTGGCAGAACTGATCGCTATTGGCGATTGCATAAGCTCCATAAATCTGCTAGTCACAAGTTGTCACGTGCGCCTACGCACTTCAGAAATAAAAAAATAATAAATAAATAAATAAATGTATGAGCACTTTAGGGGGCTTTCTAAAACGCAGAACCAGGGGTCTCAACTTCTCGTCCTGTGTTAAAGATATGTTGGATAATTGATGACAGTGAAAAGCGATTCTAGAAGGAAGCTTTCTCTGTCACCAGAATCCCCAAAAATTACCAGAGAAAAGGTGGCTCGAATCGCAGGAGTGACTGAAACATTTTATTGCACAAGCTTGCGCCCAGAAAGCAAAGGAGACCGTAGATATCATAATAGCGGCGAACACGGTCAGTGGTCGTCGAAATCAATCGCACCATTTCTCTGTGAGTGCACTGCTCATGTCACCCGCCTGCTATGCTTACACGCCCGTTTACAACATTCCGGATCAGTTGTTGATCCTCGCGTCTTTTCGTGAATACGGTACAGTGTTTGAGACGTAGTACAAACAGGCTAGTTTCTCTATCGTATTCGCGACAAAGTTCCGGAACTATTCTTTAAAGCAAGCCCACCATGCATGATAGCGATGAAATCCTAGCAATGATAATTCTGCCATAACGATGACCGGCAACATGTAAAAACGGATAAGTATTAGTGCATCTTTCACGCTTGACGAATGAAAAGGAAGAAAGACGTTCAGTAATTACGCGTTTGCAAGAGTTTTTTTTTTCTTTTTCTCGTTATTCGTTTCACTATCTGACTCGAGAATCAGATTAAAACATTCGTCGAATTCTGCCTCAGTTGCCAAACACACGAGTTAGGCAAAGGTCGGTCTGGGCACGTTTCATGGTGCGCTGCTCAGCAACGAATCGCGGCAAATCGGTGCCCGCATAGTCCCATTAAAACAGGGCGGCAGTATTGGAGGTGCATCCGGTGGCAGACGCGAAAATTATTGAGGAAACTGACAGATAGTTATTGCGTAAAAGCGCTTCGTGGCGAGCACTACGCGACTTTTGTGTCTTTCTATTTTGTGAAATGGCTGGTTCGATTCTCAGCCGGGGCTATGGTATTGCGGCTGGCAGTGGAACGCAAAAAATTCAGCAAACTTACGCAGTTCTCTCGGCTCTAAGCATGTTTATAGTGACAGCAGCTCTCATAGCGCACACATTAAAGCCATTGTTACTGTGGCCTTGAAATATGCCCCATATCCACGAGAGGTATGCGGCCTCGCAGGAAGAGGTAACGCTTTCTACTAGAATGAAACAAAGAGAGAGAGAGAGAGAGAGAGAGAGAAATGATCACGAGAAGAGGACAGGATGAGCACAGGATGGGATTTAATATTATAAAAAGAACTCACCACGATCGGCACCCGCAGTGGCCTTAACTTTCGGACCGGTGAATGAACTCGCATAAGAACTGATAAAATTGTCTTTTTCCTGGAGCCCAGTTGAAATGCGTCGGACGACGAAGTATTCGAGGTCGATAAAGTCATGCCTAGTTGTCGTCATGGAAATTCTAGTAGCAGGCTGTACGGGGAAGAAAAAACGGTGACAGTGAAGCAAAAAATGATCAGTTATTCTCAAAAACAACACATTTGTTTTCAAAAACAGCTACTGCTCCAAAGATGCACTAAATAAGCGCATCTTTGGAATGCGCCCGGCTCCAGACGTGACACTGCAACAGGGGTCTAGTAGTTTGGAAGCACAGTATAGAAACCAGGGTAGTCAAAATTATTGCGGATCCCTTTACAACGGCGTCTGGTAATGCGAAGTACTTAATGTATTCGCGTTTCTGTTATCGCAGATATGTGTGAAATTTTCACAATATTAATCAATGGTTGAGTTTTCTTGGTCTCCCTATGTTTAGCGCCGGCTACATGACAAAACGACATTGAGATTTCAAATCATCGTCATCGTCATCATCATCTTTAATGTCTCTTCAGAGCGAAGGCGTATCCCAAAAATATCCAATTCCTTTGCGTTGCTTCAGCCAAACCCCTCATATGAGGAGGCCTCCTTCTATGCAAATTTCCTTTCTCTTCATTGCACATATTTTTTTTAGCGTTCAATTTATTGCGCGCAAGGGGTGTTATTAGATTTATCAATTTTATCATTTCATTGTAGCTATTGGTGCCTACAGAGACTCTTTCGCAATAAAAATGAAGTAATACAAAAGCGTCAGGCATCTGTGGGATAGGCAAAACGTAGGCGATAAAGCTGGCAAACAACTAATCTATACAATCGTGAGCACGTTTTATAGTGCGCCGGCGTTCGAGCGGCAAGAATATAAATCCAGCTGAATAGCGCGCCTTGAAACGAAGTCGTGGTGTTGCAAACTTCGAGCGGTGAATTGCCATTATTCGAAGCTTTCAAAAATGCACTCCGCGTGATGTTTTCTCTTTCTGCTTTTGTTACATTGTATAGCGTACCTTCTTGTGGTCAATCGACTTCGGCTCGAATTTCCAGTATGCATGCGGTCCTTTATTGAATGCCTCACTTACCACAATACCACGCTTTTTGCAAACCGTGACGGCAGTGTTCCGAGCGAATCGGCCGCTCTCGACATGAAGGGCCTTACAATCACGCCAGCACGTAGAAGGGACAAGGCGCACATTTCAGAGACGTTATCGGCGCATAGTGAAAAATTCCCTATTGATAAGTTTAATTTTTGTATTTATAATATCCCATTTTGTTTTTATTTGCTATTTGCTTCCCTTCTTTCAATCTATAACCTAAATATTTATGTTGACTCCTTTTTGAAGAGTGTAGGCAGGCGTTGTGTCAGTTCCAATGAGGGTTGTAGCCTGATTCTTTCGTTCTTTTCGTTTCTGTCTGTATGTGCAAACTATATAAAAATCATAATAGACAACCAAAGAAAATCTCGTGGTCTCTACATTAGAATTCGGCGAAGAAGCGAAAGTATAGAACTGACACAATCATCACCATTTCTTCGTCTTGAATCAAATACGAGAATCTCGGTAAACTGCAGCTTTTGAAAACTATACATGGGTTGCACGTGACGTCAGTTCCGGCTTGCAAATCGCGCGTGCGCCATCTTTGAGAACGACCGCGTCTGGACGCACGCTACCGCCTACCGCCGCGCCTGAGCTTAAGTTCTTTTTTGATGTCGTTCGGTTTATCTTTGCGACATGACGAAATAAAATTTGCACGCGCTTTGTCCATCATACTCTGAAGAGCTCGTAGGACCGACTCGGGCACCTTACAGAGCGAAGATCGAAATGTGTGACGGCATCGACCCTTATGAACTGTGCATCGGCAAGGACGCTACGCCGAACGTCGACTTGCTGCCCACTGTGACGCAGGCCTCACGGGCTGCTTGCACACTGCAGCAGCATGTGGCTTGTTCTGCTGTCGCCGTTTACACCGCATGTAACGCGCGGACGCAACCATAGTAGTGCGGTCATAACGGCCGTGGCCCAGCCGCAGACTCGGTGCCCAATCCGGATTTCCATCGTCCATCAAATTGGCAGGCTTCCCTTTAAAAGAACACACATGCAAATGCATTAACTGCACATGTACCGTTTATTAATTGCAATTTAAAGCGCACAGTTGGCAATCTACAGAGCTTTGACTAGCGCTTTCAGAAAAAGCTCGCGTGAACGCCGCGGGTAAACAAACAATTTTGGCAGCAGGAAAGAGAAGCGGCCAGGCGAGTTAGTGTTATAAATGGCGTAATCTGAAAATTCCTTTACCTTTGACGAAATGAATACCGCAAACACGGACATACTTGTCATTCTTTCTGTCCTTTCTGTTTATTTTTGCCAGCCAAACGCTCCGGCGCTGCTCAGACAAGAGCCTCGTTCGTTCACACTGGTTCTTAATAACCGCGGGCAAACTAAACAGTCCGATGTTTGGGTGTGCCTTGTCCTTGATAGCAGAAGAATCGCTTCTCGTTCTGCAGCCAAAAATGGCACAAATGGTCATCTTGAATCCGGAATTGTCGCTCTCCTACTACTGCAGAGTACACGACCCAGCACAATCTCCGCAGCAAGTGTTCTTAAACATGGCGGTTTCCGGTTTCCTGGCTTGCGGATGTGACGTTGGTGCAACCCATGTATAGGTCCACCTTTTGGAACATCGCCAATCTAAGATTGAGATACATTAATCTGGTTCCTCCTCTTCTGCAGCATCGTGTTTGCACCCGTCGGCCACAACATCTCGTTTCTGAGTTTACACAACGTACCGAGGTGTTTTTTAGAGGAGCACATACGCCTGCAGCTTTTCTAACAGGGCAGCTTGCGGAAGAAGTTGCCAGTTTTGAAGGCCAACATTGTTTTCGATAACAAACAGAGCAGTACAGCTATATCAGGCCATGTTCACGTAAGCCTCTTCGGAGTCCCATCGCCGTCGCGTTCTGCGGCTTCCGCCAGAAGCGAAGAACTTCAGGCGGGTTTCTCCTGGGAAATTAGCCGCCGGTGACGGAGGCCCAAGTTCTACTTTTTCGTGCCCCCAAAGTGATGGACTCGTGCCTCATAAAAATTTATCTACCACAAGATTTCCAAGCACACCCGAAAGCACACAGTACTGGCGAACCATATGTACAGACATCATAGGCAGACTTCACCCACTTTCGAGGTATCTAAAATATCGAGGGGGGGTTGAGCGTACGCGATGGCGAATTATATGCAAGGTATTGAAACGTCACTCTGATAAATGAGAGTGCACAAGGTAGTTCGTGGCGCACCCCTTTGCAGCAGTCGATACGTTACAACCACCGTAGTATGCTATCGCACACTTAAAGAGACAGACGTGCTAAGTTCTGACCTAGAAAACAAAAATTAACCGTAATAGATAAATTACTAGAATAAAAATGAAGGCCGAACTTTCTGTTTTCTTAATTTGGCGCCGAAACACCAGCGCCAGTACCGCCGCGGGGTGTCACGCATTTCAAGGTATCTTTCCTCCTTCTCGTATTCGGGACGTTGTAACTCAGTTAAGGTTCGCGGCACTTGACAAGCTTAGTCTTTTTGGCTTCCTTTAAATACAATGAAACCCATTATTAGAAAACTTAGAGTGCAAGGAAGACACTGGACAAAGAAAAGGTACACACACCACACGCTTGTGGAGTGTGTTCCTCTTCATCATCCAGTGTCCATCTTCCAATTCGAAATAGCCCACCTAGCCATCCTATTGCAATGTAGCCTATCATTACCTATAAAAGAAAAGTGTAATGCACTTGCAGACACCGTAAAAATTCATGACGTCACGGCGATATGATGAGGAAGCTTCAAGGCGGTGTCCGCGCAATTTATTGGCTTTTCGGTTTTTTGCTGCCTCCGTTAAGCTTTCTCTCATGTCAATAGTGGCTTACTTGGTAATCTATACGGATAATTCAGTAATACAGCTCAAGTCACTTTACAGTCCGTTCAGGGCGGCGTAAGTGCGCTATTCGTGTTTGCGGAGGGCGTCTTTTTCCCAGCTCAAAACATGCACGCTAGTGGTCAGAGCGGGGAACGCTTCCAGGAGCTTTGACCCGCCGTCTTATGGATCTGGCGCATGAGTCACACCCAGGAATTAGTCGTACCAAAGCTCGTCTTAGGGAGTCATATTGGTGGCCGTGCATGGACAATCACATTGAAGAACTTGTACGCACATGTGTAGCCTGCCAGTCATGTGACAAATCAGCACATACTTCTGCAGCCCCAATGCAACCCGTCACTCTTCCTGAGAGAGCCTGGGACAAAGTTGCTATCGACATTGTGGGACCTTTCACGCAAGCTCCAACGGACTGTCGATTTGCCATTACGCTTATTGATTACTACAGCAAGTGGCCAGAGGTGACTTTCGTACGCGATGCGACCACGTCTACAGTGACCAAATTCCTACTTGAACTTTTCGCGAGAGAAGGATATCCACGTGGGATCGTATCCGATCATGGACCACAATTTTCTTCAGCGAATTTTCAAGATTTTCTCACAGAGCGCGGAATCACCCATTACAACTCTTCAGTGTATTACCCGCAAGCTAACGGTTTAGTGGAAAGATTTAACAGGGTATTAAAGTCCTATATTCAATTAGCCCTGTTAGAACGTCGTGAGATAAGAACAGCGATGTTTGGTTACCTACAAATATATCGCTGTACGCCTCATGCGACTACTGGTGCTGCACCCGCTGTTCTTCTTCACGGACGCCAACCTCGCACCAGACTTGACATTGTGGGATTCCCTGACAAATGTTTCACCAATGACCCTTCAAAGGCACTACAGCTGTTGAGAGAACGCATCAAGAACAAGCAAATGACGTCGAAGCGCTACCTTCGACGTCATGACGGGACAAGAGACATATAAATTCTTCTTCGGGTGCATCATGGATGAAACTCTGTACGGGCAGCCGGGAGAGTGCGTCAGCCACGACGTTTTCGCTACCCTTCCTGTATTCCATGATGTAGTTGTAGCACAGCAACCGGGATGACCAGCGCGCAATCCTTAAAGGACGGTGACCTGTGCCTTTCGTTGAGAGGAGCGTCACCAAAGCAGCGTGGTCTGTCCGCAAGGTGAAAGGTCGGCCCCACAGGTAAACGTGCCAGTGCTCGCAGGCCCAGACGCAGGCAAGGGCCTCACGTTCACCGACGGAGTACTTCCGTTCATGCGGTTGAAGAGTGCGTGAGGCGAACGCGACAGTCTGCAGTGATGTTCCGTTATCCTGCTGCAGTACAGCACCTAATCCATATCCCGAGGCATCAGTTGTAACGTACACGGGTAATTGAGGATCAAAAAGGTGAAGAACTTCACAAGATGTTATCAACGTTTTCAGCTGCTCCAAGCCGGTTTGGGCTGCCGCAGTCCAAGCGAAAGGCGCGTTTCCGCGAAGCAAAGCACGCATTGGCTCCACAACATCAGAAAAATGCGGGATGAACTTCGAGTAGAAGCCTGCGAGTCCCAGCAGCGAGCGAAGTTCATTAATATTTGTAGGTGATGGTGCCTTGGTTATCGCCTCGATAGATGACATCAGTGGGAATAACCCTTTGGCGCTGACAACATGGCCTAGGAAAGTCAACTCTGTGACGTCGAAAACACATTTATAGTTGAGCCTGAGGCCAGCGTCAGAGAGCCGTTTCAAAACAGTGCGCAAATTGACCAAGTGATCCTCTCTGGAGCGTCCGTACACGATTATGTCGTCAATGTAAAACAAGACACCTTTGCATCCTTGGAGGATCATATGCATCATCTTCTGAAACGCTGACGGTGCCGATGCCAGTCCAAAGCACACCCTCTTAAAGCGAAATAGTCCGTCGTGGGTTATAAACGTCGTAAGATCACGACTCTCTGGACTTAGTGGTAACTGATGGTATGCAGAAGCTAAATCTAGCTTGGAGAATCGCTGTGCACCAGCCAAGCTGTTCAAAAGTTCCTCAGTTTGTGGCAGGGGAAAACTGTCCACTACTATAGATTTGTTTGGCTCTCGTAGGTCTACGCACATGCGAATCGAGCCATCCTTTTTTCTGGCTACGACAATTGGCGAGACCCACTCTGAAGAATCGACGCGCTCAATGATGTCCTGGGCTTCTAATTTTTGTACTTCTGCCGAGACTTGCTCACGAATGACGAGTGGGAGTCGTCTCAGTTTGCTGGCCACTGGTTGAACAGATGCGCGAACTCGGACCTTGTGAGTGAAACCTCTGACAGTTCCTAGCTGCTTTTCAAACAAGTGCTCGAACTCGGAACGTAATTCAGGAGGGAGCACAGGAGTTTCTTGCGTCGTTAGCAGACACCTGAGAGGTGACCCTTGAATCTTCATATCCAGAGCCGCGATGCCATCTAAACCAAGAATGGTTGTTCCTCCCGACACAACGTACAGAAGGACAGAAGTGCATCGGCCATGGAATGAAACTGGAGCAATGAAACATCCTTTTATAGGAATTGCTGACTTAGAATAATCGAGGAGCTGGACGGACGTTGATGTCAGGGGAAATACAGTATCGAAATGGCGTCGGTAAAGCTCTTCGGCTAGGATTGAAACTGATGATCCAGTGTCAATCAGGAACGACACGGAAATTCCTTCAATTTCCAAAACTGCATAAATTCCCTTCTTACGACTCCAGATGTGACAAACACTTATGTGATCGTCGCCTTCCGTGACATGCTGAATTTTCTTTTCAGACTTTCGGGAAGACTTGCACAACTTTTCCAGATGGCCAGTCTTTCCACATCTGCGACACTTAAGTGTCTTAGCTTTGCAGTGAGGGCTATTCGCCAGATGGTCCAAAGAACCACAACGATAACATTCTTGCTCTTTCAGAGCTCGACGACTTTCAGTTGGCGTCGTATAGCATGTGCACGTGCCACAGTGCTTTTCTCTCATATTTGAAGTGTTTGTGTTTTTAACGTGATGCAGTTGTGCTTCATGTCGTGCAAGTTCTCTCGCTTCTCTAGTCGCCTGATCATGCTGTCTCGCAATGGTGAGGGCCCGGGAAAGCGTAAGAGACTCTTCCAGTAAAAGACGTTCACGCAAGTACTCGCTAGTAGTTTTTTCTATAAGCTGGTCGCGCATCATGTCGTCCGCCAAGTCACCGAAGTTGCACGCTGCTACGAGACCTCGTAGCGCGGTGACGTAATCGAGCGCAGTCTCACCTGGGGCTTGTGCACGTCGACGGAAACGGTGACGCGCTGCGGTGACATTGACAGAGCTCTTGTAGTGACTTTCAAGTGTCGCAACAGCGCAGTGGAACTCATCTGGGGCAGGAGTCGTCAACGGCCCTCCGGTGGCGCTCGAAGCCAAAAAGCGCGGGTCGTCCTCCGACGTGAGGGTCTGGAAGATGCGTTGGCCTTCCAAGCCCAAGCAGTTGAGCAGAATCGCCTTCCGACGCATGGCAGGTAGGTCGGAGGCGCCCGACGCCACCATGTAGTTCCTGAACGCTTGAATCCATTGCTCCCATGGGATGACTGGGTCTCCAGGTGATGACAGGAACGGGGGTGGCGGTTGTAGCCCCGAAATACTCATCGTAGAGGATGATATGCAGCAATCGACGGCACAGATGAAGGGCAAGCCGGTAGCACATGGGTTGTTAAGTCCTCGTCGCCAATTATGTTATATCGTGCATATTAAATCAGTACGACAGGAATGGAGACATACTCATCCTCTGCATTTATTCTATCCTCTTTTTCCTCTCCCTTGGGCGGCTCCAAGCGCGCGCCTTCTCATGGCGCTGCGGTAGGCAGCGACGCCTGTCAAGTCTGGTGCGAGGTTGGCGTCCGTGAAGAAGAATAGCGGGTGCAGCACCAGTAGTCGCATGAGGCGTACAGCGGTATATTTGTAGGTAATCAAACATCGCTGTTCTTATCTCACGACGTTCTAACAGGGCTAATTGAATATAGGACTTTAATACCCTGTTAAATCTTTCCACTAAACCGTTAGCTTGCGGGTAATACACTGAAGAGTTGTAATGGGTGATTCCGCGCTCTGTGAGAAAATCTTGAAAATTCGCTGAAGAAAATTGTGGTCCATGATCGGATACGATCCCACGTGGATATCCTTCTCTCGCGAAAAGTTCAAGTAGGAATTTGGTCACTGTAGACGTGGTCGCATCGCGTACGAAAGTCACCTCTGGCCACTTGCTGTAGTAATCAATAAGCGTAATGGCAAATCGACAGTCCGTTGGAGCTTGCGTGAAAGGTCCCACAATGTCGATAGCAACTTTGTCCCAGGCTCTCTCAGGAAGAGTGACGGGTTGCATTGGGGCTGCAGAAGTATGTGCTGATTTGTCACATGACTGGCAGGCTACACATGTGCGTACAAGTTCTTCAATGTGATTATCCATGCACGGCCACCAATATGACTCCCTAAGACGAGCTTTGGTACGACTAATTCCTGGGTGTGACTCATGCGCCAGATCCATAAGACGGCGGGTCAAAGCTGAAGGCACGACAATCCTGTCACCCCGGCAAAGAATGTCGCTAACAACAGAGAGTTCAGATCGCACGTGAAAGTAAGGTAGCAGCTCTTTTGACAAGGATTTCTTGTCAGGCCAAGAAGTAGTGTTAAACTGCTTAACTTGAGAGATAGCCTGATCGGCGGCACTTGCTTCTCGAAGCTCCTGCATGGTAACTACTGGGGACAAGAGACATATAAATTCTTCTTCGGGTGCATCATGGATGAAACTCTGTACGGGCAGCCGGGAGAGTGCGTCAGCCACGACGTTTTCGCTACCCTTCCTGTATTCCATGATGTAGTTGTAGCACAGCAACCGGGATGACCAGCGCGCAATCCTTAAAGGACGGTGACCTGTGCCTTTCGTTGAGAGGAGCGTCACCAAAGCAGCGTGGTCTGTCCGCAAGATGAAAGGTCGGCCCCACAGGTAAACGTGCCAGTGCTCGCAGGCCCAGACGCAGGCAAGGGCCTCACGTTCACCGACGGAGTACTTCCGTTCATGCGGTTGAAGAGTGCGTGAGGCGAACGCGACAGTCTGCAGTGATGTTCCGTTATCCTGCTGCAGTACAGCACCTAATCCATATCCCGAAGCATCAGTTGTAACGTACACGGGTAATTGAGGATCAAAAAGGTGAAGAACTTCACAAGATGTTATCAACGTTTTCAGCTGCTCCAAGCCGGTTTGGGCTGCCGCAGTCCAAGCGAAAGGCGCGTTTCCGCGAAGCAAAGCACGCATTGGCTCCACAACATCAGAAAAATGCGGGATGAACTTCGAGTAGAAGCCTGCGAGTCCCAGCAGCGAGCGAAGTTCATTAATATTTGTAGGTGATGGTGCCTTGGTTATCGCCTCGATAGATGACATCAGTGGGAATAACCCTTTGGCGCTGACAACATGGCCTAGGAAAGTCAACTCTGTGACGTCGAAAACACATTTATAGTTGAGCCTGAGGCCAGCGTCAGAGAGCCGTTTCAAAACAGTGCGCAAATTGACCAAGTGATCCTCTCTGGAGCGTCCGTACACGATTATGTCGTCAATGTAAAACAAGACACCTTTGCATCCTTGGAGGATCATATGCATCATCTTCTGAAACGCTGACGGTGCCGATGCCAGTCCAAAGCACACCCTCTTAAAGCGAAATAGTCCGTCGTGGGTTATAAACGTCGTAAGATCACGACTCTCTGGACTTAGTGGTAACTGATGGTATGCAGAAGCTAAATCTAGCTTGGAGAATCGCTGTGCACCAGCCAAGCTGTTCAAAAGTTCCTCAGTTTGTGGCAGGGGAAAACTGTCCACTACTATAGATTTGTTTGGCTCTCGTAGGTCTACGCACATGCGAATCGAGCCATCCTTTTTTCTGGCTACGACAATTGGCGAGACCCACTCTGAAGAATCGACGCGCTCAATGATGTCCTGGGCTTCTAATTTTTGTACTTCTGCCGAGACTTGCTCACGAATGACGAGTGGGAGTCGTCTCAGTTTGCTGGCCACTGGTTGAACAGATGCGCGAACTCGGACCTTGTGAGTGAAACCTCTGACAGTTCCTAGCTGCTTTTCAAACAAGTGCTCGAACTCGGAACGTAATTCAGGAGGGAGCACAGGAGTTTCTTGCGTCGTTAGCAGACACCTGAGAGGTGACCCTTGAATCTTCATATCCAGAGCCGCGATGCCATCTAAACCAAGAATGGTTGTTCCTCCCGACACAACGTACAGAAGGACAGAAGTGCATCGGCCATGGAATTAAACTGGAGCAATGAAACATCCTTTTATAGGAATTGCTGACTTAGAATAATCGAGGAGCTGGACGGACGTTGATGTCAGGGGAAATACAGTATCGAAATGGCGTCGGTAAAGCTCTTCGGCTAGGATTGAAACTGATGATCCAGTGTCAATCAGGAACGACACGGAAATTCCTTCAATTTCCAAAACTGCATAAATTCCCTTCTTACGACTCCAGATGTGACAAACACTTATGTGATCGTCGCCTTCCGTGACATGCTGAATTTTCTTTTCAGACTTTCGGGAAGACTTGCACAACTTTTCCAGATGGCCAGTCTTTCCACATCTGCGACACTTAAGTGTCTTAGCTTTGCAGTGAGGGCTATTCGCCAGATGGTCCAAAGAACCACAACGATAACATTCTTGCTCTTTCAGAGCTCGACGACTTTCAGTTGGCGTCGTATAGCATGTGCACGTGCCACAGTGCTTTTCTCTCATATTTGAAGTGTTTGTGTTTTTAACGTGATGCACTTGTGCTTCATGTCGTGCAAGTTCTCTCGCTTCTCTAGTCGCCTGATCATGCTGTCTCGCAATGGTGAGGGCCCGGGAAAGCGTAAGAGACTCTTCCAGTAAAAGACGTTCACGCAAGTATTCGCTAGTAGTTTTTTCTATAAGCTGGTCGCGCATCATGTCGTCCGCCAAGTCACCGAAGTTGCACGCTGCTACGAGACCTCGTAGCGCGGTGACGTAATCGAGCGCAGTCTCACCTGGGGCTTGTGCACGTCGACGGAAACGGTGACGCGCTGCGGTGACATTGACAGAGCTCTTGTAGTGACTTTCAAGTGTCGCAACAGCGCAGTCGAACTCATCTGGGGCAGGAGTCGTCAACGGCCCTCCGGTGGCGCTCGAAGCCAAAAAGCGCGGGTCGTCCTCCGACGTGAGGGTCTGGAAGATGCGTTGGCCTTCCAAGCCCAAGCAGTTGAGCAGAATCGCCTTCCGACGCATGGCAGGTAGGTCGGAGGCGCCCGACGCCACCATGTAGTTCCTGAACGCTTGAATCCATTGCTCCCATGGGATGACTGGGTCTCCAGGTGATGACAGGAACGGGGGTGGCGGTTGTAGCCCCGAAATACTCATCGTAGAGGATGATATGCAGCAATCGACGGCACAGATGAAGGGCAAGCCGGTAGCACATGGGTTGTTAAATCCTCGTCGCCAATTATGTTATATCGTGCATATTAAATCAGTACGACAGGAATGGAGACATTACTCATCCTCTGCATTTATTCTATCCTCTTTTTCCTCTCCCTTGGGCGGCTCCAAGCGCGCGCCTTCTCATGGCGCTGCGGTAGGCAGCGACGCCTTATATAACAAGTCCGTTCAGGGCGGCGTAAGTGCGCTATTCGTGTTTGCGGAGGGCGTCTTTTTCCCAGCTCAAAACATGCACGCTAGTGGTCAGAGCGGGGAACGCTTCCAGGAGCATGATCGATCGTCGAGAGTGGTCGGAAGCAGACGCGTCGTTTCTCACGACCGAGGCTACTTTGAGAGCATCCTCGGGGGACCGGCGGCGTGGTGGGACGAAGTGAGCGAGGCAGGAAACCGGAATCGCGTTTTAAACTACCCGAAATGAGCGCTTTCGATGCCCCGTGGCAGTTTTAAATTCGTGGAAACGCGCGAAAATGGGGCTTCGCGTTTGGCCAGCTGAAAGCACTACTTTTCTGGCGCTGTCGTGTTTTTTATACGTAAATGAATGGTCCACGTGTGGCATAGCGACCTGCTTACCTGCTGTGGGTACAGAAATGTACAAAATATTCATAGAGAAAGTCAAGCACCGAGTTTACGAATTTATTTTTCCTGAACAAATCAGACATTGCATTAGACTGAATGAGAATTGTAAGGAGAGCCGAAGTGGCCGAGGTCGAAATTTTATGCGCCGTTATTTAATGTAGCCATATTTATGGTCAAAAATTTTTCAGTACATTTCTAAACATAGCGAAGATATTCCATGAGCTCTGAACTATCGTAACATTTTGGCCACTTTAGGCAATCTAATATTTACATCTTACACGATAGCAATATATGTTCGCGCTTCGGAGTTACAGAGCTACCAACTCAATTACTTATCTATGCAAAAAAGAATGCGCTAGAAATTAGGATTATGCGTCAGAAAAGTGATGGCCCTCCTTGATGAAAAAAGAATAATAATAAGATATTTCCAAAAGCCCAGAAGTGGACAAAAGAAATAATTTCTGCCTTTTCAATACGAAAGTTATGCCTGGACCCAAGCTATATATAATTTGGTATACCCCCTCGCCCCCCCCCCCCCCCCCCTATAAAAAGAAATCTGCTCGACAACAAAGAGCTGTTAGCTGTACGACGCCTTCGTTTAGCTATGCCATAAGCAGTTATATGACGCAGTAATGGCGTATATTTACGGCAGAATCACTCACGTAGCTCTACTTCAATAAAGAGAAGACCAGCGATGGACTCGATCAGGCAAGTAACCCTTTACTTCTGGAGTAGCATGCCAAGACCGTCGCTATAGGCTAACCTCTCAAATTATCCTCAATCTTTTTCTTTCTCTCTCGCTTGCCCCCTCAGTTATGCTAGAAATACGCTCCATAGTGTCGCCTATTTCCTTTCTTAGCCTGCACTAATTCCTTGTATTTTCACCTCAATCAAAAGAAAGCAAGCAACTCATAAACGTAAAGTTCATTCTTTGTTAGCAAACATGTGAGTTTTAAGTTGGTAAAGAACTGAAAAAGAAAACAGGAGAGCGCATGAGATGGGAAAGAGAGAAGAAATGAGACCCTCTGTGCAACGAATGCGCCAAAAGCAAATCGGCAACACACACAGAGAAGTGTAATTCACGAACGGCAGGCTTACGTCCCCAAGAGAGTTAGACCTAACCCTTCGGTTGATGCAGGTATGCTCAGGGGCATACACGCATAGGGTGGCGCACTCCTGTCTTGTGTAAGGCTACACAGCCCTGCACTTGGTCTGATGTGAAGTATTGTCTACGGTTACAATAATAGGGTCGCTGAGCATACAGTACTGAACGGCCTTTATTTTTCTTTTTTCTTCTTTCTTACTGACTCCTCTTTTTCAACTAATTTCTATGGGTGTGTGCGGTTGAGGTGTCCTCACTGAGAGATATTTGCTTCACGGCACATTACCCACTTTTCCTTTCTCCCAATTCTAAGGATCTCCTCCGCCCACCTGGATGTGGTTAGCTCGACTATGCTTTAGTAACAACAACAAACGTTTGCAGATTTTAACAATCTGTCGCGTCGTGAACTCATTTACTGTGACAGATTAAACCTTTTGCACAATACTCCAACAAATAGTGTAAACTTTCCGAATATATAGAACGATGACAACGGCGGCAATGACACGATGACAATCATTATGACGGCAGGACGACGATAACTTCGACCATAGCTATAGCCACGAAGGAAAAAAAAACGAATGCAGCATTCCGTGACAATCTTGAATCCTAGCCATATATTATATAGGAAAGCTGGGTGCCCTCTCCACGTGATAAGCAAGCCATAATTTCCAGTCGCCGAGCACGCGAGAAGTATAGGGGAGAGTAGAGCGGAGAGTAGGTGGCGAGGGCGATAGGGACACCGGCATTGCTAAGGGCCACAGCGAACCAAACAATGCCATACGGGTTTCGGTAATCATGTAGGGCCTATCCACAGAAGCTAACACACACTTTGGTGCTGCAGGAAAGGAGAGGCGGTGTCAGAGAAGGCTAGCCTAGCTGGGTAACGTCACTTTAGTCTTTTTTGTTCCTCCGTGGGTATAACGGCACCACCGAGCAACACGACAACGGCAATGACGACGAGGCGACGATGCACTCAGCAGCTTAACGGGACGGAAATGACGAACAGAGGCAGCTCCGTTTCGTGCTGTCGATTACCGTCGCCTTAAAGAGCACCGCTGTCCATGTACGTCATGTTGAGCTTGAGTCTGAAATAGTTCATGGTTTGAAACTTTCTCGGCTTTCCGGCTGTTTTTGGAATAGTTGGGGTGTTATGGCGCTACGTAAGCGCTAGGGTGGTGTTCAATGTCTCGGGTTGCGCGAGGACTTTTCGTACGCTCTGTGTAGATCTTTCTGAAGAACGATGTGCGAGGGAGAAATATTAGAGCACATCGCTTACGGTTCATAGGCGCAGCTGTTCCCAACAGCTGAGCGGTTTTTCGTGTACGCTGTGGTCAACGCATAATTCGGTGTGCTCTTGGGAAAACAACTTAGCGCCGCACCGAGCCCTCACAGCACTGCGCTAACGACGATGCGTGATCCCTCACGACCACCGGGCCTGCGTGAGTGGGCTGAAAGGAATTTCAAGTCACTAGGGAGCACCGAAAGTTCTCTGTGGCTTTATTTTTTATTTCCTTAATATGTCATGGTCAGGAAATGATTGCACCGCCTCCACCTACTCGCATAAAAAAAGTTCACTTGAAGGTGACAGGTATGCAAACATCACATAATACACACTCAAACATAACGTCGACTCACACAAGTCAAGCAGACTAAATATTAAATTCAAGTCACATTATTTAGTGAAATATCCTCAATCTTGATACCAAGTTACGTATTTACCCTTTAAATGGTTGTTTTTGCTGAGACAAAAGTCAAAAGCTCGAAACAGATATTGCTATGTGCATTCATCCTTTCTATAGCGCAATCGCCATCATGTCTCCATTGTTTCTTCGTCATTAGGCCAATTTCTTATACTAGCTTAGCCCTAACATATTATGAAGAAAAAGCAATACTTAGACCGCGTCAGCGTACCTAACTTCAGTTCCTGCGGCAGTCTTTGGGAAATGAAGACGTTAGCGACTGTGTTAAAGCGCATAACATTTGCGCTTGACAATTTGCGCGAGATTTCATGCGCCATGCAGACTTTAAGAGTGGTTGGGTCTGTGTATAAATTTCGGTAGTGAAAGCGGGAAACACTGCGGCAGACAAAGACTACATATTGCGCGTATCGCAACAACTTTATTCGCAGGCAGCGGTGTCTGCTGAGATAACCCGCTGCTGCCATGGTCTACAGAACTGCAGGAATCCCTGGACGCCGTTGAACTTCTGTATTATCATGCGAGGTTGAACTTCATAAAACGAAAAAAAAAAAAGCTTCGGACGACATTATGAAAGCTTGACAGCTGGGTGACACTCTGGAGTCCAGCTTCTGACTGAATATGTGGGCCTAAGGCAAATTAGCTGAGCGTGGAAAATTTCAAGAACCCTGCTAATTTTCGCTAGCATGCATAGCTCGCGGCGTGATAGTTTTCGCTCGTTCAGGATAACAGAGTTCACGTTGCATTCAATTCGCTTGTAGAGAGCAAATTAGCACTTTATCACACCTTTATGATGCGCTCGACCTGCCGCGGTGGCGTAGTGGCTTTGACGTTGCGCTGCTAAACCCAAGGACGCGGGATCGAAACCCGGCCACGGCGGCCGGATTTCGATGGGGGTGAAATTCAAGAACGCCCATGTGGCGTGCACTGGGGGCACTTAAGAACCCGAGGTGGTGAAAATTAATCCAGAGTCCCCCACCACGGCGTGCCTCGCAATCATATCGCGGCTTTGGCACGTGAAACCCCAGAATACTTTTCATTTTTTTTATGATGCCGTCTGGCCGTATGCTCAGGCACCTAACTTTTATAACCTCCCCGTACCCCAATCCACATTCTTCGTGAAACCCTTCCTTTTACTGTTTTATTTGTTTTATTTACCTGCCAACCCCACCACGGTTAATGAGCCATCCTGCAAAATAAATTTTCTATTCATTCATTCATTCATTCATTCATTCATTCATTCATTCATTCATTCATTCATTCATTCATTCATTCATTCATTCATTCATTCATTCATTCATTCATTCATTCATCACCGCATTAGGTGGTTGCGGTGGTGATGGTGGTGGGGGTAGTGACGATGTTGCTACAGACGTGATGCCTGTCAGGTTTGACCAGCAATTGCGTTGCCTGAAAGCTTCTGTCAGTGTCAAATACGGCGTCACCGTGAATATGTCACCACAGCGCTGCAGGAATATTATGATACAAGCAGACTTCCAAGCTTTTCGTTTAATCGGAGTTTATTACTCCGGTCAGTACCTTTTACGTGTGTGTTTATTTCACCACACCGAGAAATGGTTAGGTGTGCAGTGACAGCACCGCGAGTGTAAACAGTCTCAGTGGTGGATGTTCTACGCTGTACTGCTAAGACTAACCAGTTCAATAAAGTTGATCTCTCTATCTCTTTCAGTCTTAAAAATCGCCTGTGTGCCAAGAGAACAATAAAATAAAATGTTATTTTTATATCTACTGTTAGCCTCAGATAATATTCGGAGTAAAAAAAAGTCGATCGTTCTAAACGGGAAGTATGTACCGTATGTACGTATAAGTTAACGCCCTGCTTTCTCATTTAATCAATTTAAATGATATCTCTGAGAGGCACGGTCCAGTTACATAGTTGGGAATTAGCTGATGGCTTTCTCTTCTGGCAAACAATTTGACGTGGTAGACAATAGTTGTCTGGTCATGTTTTTTTACTATATATCCGAGTACCGGAAAAAGCGCGATGACCGAGGAAAACTTTCAAGGCAGCCCTAGAAACGCTTGACGCACGATAGAGAAAACTTCCCCAAGCGACATAGTAATAATTTTATTCAGAGACGCCACACGCTTTGTAGCAATGACCTCAGGCTGCTTATATTCCCCGCTTCGCCAGTAGTCTTTGTTTCTCAATCTCGTCATTACACAGCAAGAAAGACGGCTTTTTCTTTCCCTTCATCACTCTAACTGCAATTCAATAACATCTCTATGTTTCACGGAGCTTAATCCCCGCCCCTCTGGCACCATCCTCAGTGACGGCTTGGGCACCGAAAAGGCTTACTTCTCGTTACATGCACCGGCACTTATCGTAGAGCGTTTTTCTCTCACTACCAGCGGTCACTTCATAAAAATCTTCAACTTTATTACAGTTCACAAAATCCGCTCTTTTCGCTGATGCAAATCTGCGTTTTCGCACGTCCCTTTGCAAAATGTGAATGGAATATTATAAAGGCACTGGGTTCCCTCGATTGCCGCCATCATTGATCTGTTATATTGAATCTTCAATTCTTTCGTTTCCCCCTTATCTCCGCGCTTTTATTACTGCAAATGCAGAATACATTTCAAGTGCCGGAAGACATTACCGACGTAATCATGGAGGACTAAAAAATTAACGTTATCGCTTTTAAATAAGCAGGCAAGGAGCACTTCGTCCTGTGTGGGTCTTTGCCTGAAAGAGAGGGAAAGAAAGGAGAAGAAAGGCAAGGAGTTCAACCACATGAACGTCCGGTTTGATACCTTACAATGGGGGCATAGGAAATGGAGAATATAACATTGGCAGAGAAAGCTCAAAACCCGTTATTTCCAACCCTGATCCATAGTCTCGCTTACGCTTCGATGCGGCTGCCTTGCGGAGGTATCCTTTAAGCCAAGTTCATTTATATTCGCTCAGGTGGCGGACTTGATACGGGTCTTAGCAGCTCAGTACTTGGTTTCCTGCGATAAGGCTATTTGAGGTTATTGATATGCACTCAGTGGTCTTTAGTTGCTCACTACTAGGCCACGGATTCCCAGTTTCAGGCACGGCGTCCGCATTCTGAACAGAAGGAAAATGGCCGGGAAAGGCGGGTGCGAAAACACTCGTTTGCCATGCTTTGGGATCACGTTAAAAGTGGCCGTGAGAGAGTAAATTAATAGGTGAAAGGGAGAGAGGCCAAGTGTAGCTGTCCGGTTGCCTGGTCTGCACTGTGGAAAGTGGAAAGGACAGAAAAGGTGAGAAGAAAAGAGCATACAATTGAACGCCTTTATAAAGAAGTTCTCTGACGCGTATAACGATTCTACTCTATACACGTCACTTGATTGTAGAGGTCGCGCATCGCACCACTCACAATAGAGTGGACGTTCAACAAAACAAAACCTCTATAAAAATAGGAATACAAGAGAGACATTGAAAAATAAGCCGTACATATTTTTTGCACACTTTCATTGACAGAATGTGCAATTACAGCCAACCTCGCTGCACTGAGGTTTACTGCATGCACCATGGCGAAACGCAAGAGCTACGCAAAGTAAAGCTGCAGATCGTACAACACCATTACGGCCTCCCTTGCGTAAAAATTCTTGGTTAGTTTGCAGGATCTTCATCGTTGTTGCCTACAAGGAAGTACGCGTCTCTTCCGGCCTAGAAGGCTTTGCAGACGTCGTAGGGTCGTCAGTTAGGCTTTTGTCACCACGACGACATCAACTGCAATCTATTAGTCAGCCGCCCCACCCACCGGTGCATTACAACAAGAAACGTACCAGTTGAGCGATTCCTGGAGCAGTGCAGCAGGATTACTCCTGACATTGGCACGCTGGTCAAGCGTGTGCGCTGCTGTTAGCGCTAGCGCAGCTTGGTGACGTATGTGCGGGGGGGGGGGGGGGCGGGGAGGGGAAACGGAGGCACGGGAACGGGGCGTTTGTTGTAAAGCAACAAGAAGGACATCGGGGACGCCTAAATATTTTGTTGTACAGGTCAATTTGTTGTAGTGGTGTTTGTTGTAGAGGTATTCACAATACATATGAAAGATGGGAATTCAGGCAGGACATAATCCTTCGCTACACATGTTGTTAGGCTGTAGAGGCTTTCGACTGTAAATATCAAAAGAATCTGAAAATAATCTGCAGAACCTCACTACGGCATCTCTCTCAGGTCGTGTATTGTTGCGCTAAATCCGGTTCTTTAAATTTATGTACCGATACGCCCCGCCCCCCCTTCTGTCTTAGCCGTTATTATTACTTCGATAGAAATTCACCGAAGCAGCTTAGTGGCTATCGTGTTGGACTGCTAATCCCGGCCTCGGCGGTCGTGTTTCGATGGGAGCGAAATGCAAAAACACCCGTGTGCTTATCACTGTAACGGTGTTTTCTTGTCGTACTGGTAACACCCCTACAGTTAGGACTTTACAAAAATTTATAGAGGACGACAACGGAGCTCTAAATGAAAATTCCGGGTGACAAAAGACGCAGTTGAAAACTATGCAATCATTCTGACAGCCTTAAGCGCACAGAAATATCCGACAGGAGAGTTTCATATCTCTCCCTGTGAAATTCTATTGTCGGATATTTCTGTAGGCTCAAGGCTGTCAGAACAAATACATAGTTTTCAACTACGTCTTTTGTCATCGCACATTTAGTTAAAGCTCCGTTATCGGCCTTTATAAATTTTTGTAAGGCCCTAACTCTAAGGCTGTTACCAGTGCGACCAAAAAACCCCCTAAGGCTCTAAACATTTTTACAGTGTAGATTTAGGTGCAAGTTATGAGAACCCCAGGTGGTCAAAATTAATCCGGGGTCACCCACCACGGCGTGTCTCATAATCAGATCGTGATTTTAGCACGTAACACCCCACAATTTAATTTATTTATTTCGATAAAGCCGCGTTTTCGTGTTAGGGGTTGTACCACTACGCAAGTAGAGTGCATGCAATGATTTCATGTCAAAGAAACGCGCTGCAGCAGATACGGTATTTTCATGTGTATAGGACGTGGTTTCTTTCTAAAATTTCGGTGGTGCGTCTTATGAAATTTTCCCTAATGATGATAAGGGATGTCGTACGATTGCACTAATGACAAGGCCGAAAGTCCCAACAACGGTCAGCCAGACAATGTTCACCTAACGTGAATAAAACACATTTATCTTGCGCGTACAGAAAACGATGTGAGATCTTTTCCTTGGGCTGAGTCAATCTCTGATAATCAGACCGCGGCATAATCCCGTAACTACGGCATTTGGCGACGAAGATGCGTGCGTGCGAGCCTGTTGGTCTGCCGTTGCAAACAGCGTACCTTTCTATAAGACCTGCACATTGTACAGAGGTGCGTTATATTATATCGACTCTTTTGTAAATATGGCTGTTTCTTTTTTTTTTTTGGGGGGGGGGATACGTCCTATACATGGGTGCGACTTATACACCGTAAAGAACAGTGCTTTCTTTTTCAGCCATAGCTAAATGAGCGCTCGGACTTATTCCGCAAGACGTCTGGGAGTTTGTTATTACCTCAAATCTCGATGAGGTAATCGAGCAGCAAGAGAGCGAAACAGCAGTTATTGTCAGAGCCTTTCCCGTTAATATTAGCCGACTTAAATGTTTCATTATCTCTGGAACAACCGGGAAATGTCCTTACGCGAGCTCCGAAATGGGGCTCCGCGTGAATAAAGAGTACAAATTAAAGACAAGACTTGGGGAACATAACTCTTATTTATTCAAATTTCCCGGTGCGCGATTTCGCAAGGGTAACATCAGCTGCAGGTGTCGGCTGCCATTAATTTTTATTTCAACCATTCTTCTTAGGCAGGAAGCAGTTTCTGCCATGAGTCAGCAAATATAATGTGATCTTATGCTAGTGGAAGTTTTAGTCCATTGCGGCAAGTTAATTTATATGTTCTGCAATTTCTCACATTATAGATTCCCCGGGCGTGGTGATAAAGAAACAACAATTTGCACACTGATTGACGTGCTTGCATTTCAGCAGGGCTGACATTAGGGCTAGACGGTAAGGAATCATGTGTGACTTCAGCAGCTCCCCGCTGGTGACAGAAAAAAAAAAAGAACGACGAGACACGACTGTGCTCACAGCTAAAGTTTAGGTCATCGTCAGTAGTTGAAACCATTACATTGGCGTTATTATTAGCTTTCGACTACCATTCCTGATGAGTGTCTTGTTCTATTTAGTTACTTCTGTCCTAAATGAGTTGTCGTGAGAAGATTGTCCCAAAATAGCTCAACTACACCAGTTGTCTACGTTCTGAATAAATAAATAAATAAATAAATAAATAAATAAATAAATAAATAAATAAATAAATAAATAAATAAAAGCCTAAAAGGAATTAATGGCCATGATGATTAGCCTGCCATGATGCTGGAGCATTTTATAGCTTTCTGTGAAGTAGTTCACTATTTATTACCCACGATTGACGTCTCTAATAGGTAGCAAGGCTTATAGGGGAAATGAAACTTCACTGACAGTATAAAGAAAATTGTTGAACATCAACGAAAGTGCCTTTTTTCCCGGGTTTCAGGGAAGAAGGTCACCGTCCGCGGTTCGTCATGCTCTGTGTGCCTTTAGACGTTCGCTCTTTTTATTCGCCTTTGGACAAACATAAACGAAAGATGCACAGTCAGGGAGATCTTCCGTGACTTGCCTGAAGCCGGCGTAGACCTGGCAGCAGTTGTTAGAGAAAACCTGAATTTCTTAACTTTGGCAATGAAACATGCGTTTCTTACAGATTGGTCGCTTGTATTGATACGGCCTTCTTGTCACATGACAGTTAATCTTTAAAGTTGACACGAGCCGTGCGAGCTTTCTGTTATTCATGTTTCTAAACACATACGTGTGCGTGCACATTGCGCAACATCTACAGAAAGTACTAATGGAAGGTTGGGCCGCTGGAGTAATTATTTGGAAGAGAGGAGCTTAAGGATCAACAAATACATAGAAGTGTATCCAGCTATATAATACAGAAAGTCGGTTAAATTATTTGAATGACAGGGTGAAGGTGGAGACTAAGCCTTCGGTATCGCATCGCAGGCTGCGCTGAAAGCACTGCATTTCGCTTACATTTATTTAAGGAGAGGTGTTAAGGAACTATTTAGGAAAGTATAAACATGAAAAAGCAGAACACATGGCGAAAAATTTATGGTAAAACTTGCAAGAAACTCATAAAAAGTAGCGGCACCGTATACTATAGCGCAATAGTCTATAAGAAAAAAAAATTGCTTATGTCTAAGCGCCTGATACTGTCTAGGGAGGTACAAATGAACCGTTGGGATGCATGACACATGGCATCTGTGATAAGCAAGATATGCGGTCTCGGCGAGTATGAGTAGAGCTTTAGCCTCATTACAATGTTCCGACAAGGACACGTATCTTAATTGGTAAGTCCAACAATGCTATTCCACTGCATGATTCACACGTTGCCACCATCACGAGAAGGCAAAAGGCGAGGGTTTTGCCATTAGAGTTGATTGCGGTAATGTAGAAAATCATGAGTAATACGTATTACAGTTTCTGGGAATAGTTCTTGTTTCTTTTTAGTCGTTCTCTTCATGCCTACGACTATCCTTTTAGCTTAGTCTACAGTGACAACTTTGTAAATCAGGCGTAAATCGATGCCAAGAAAGGACATCATTCATATACACATTTTTGTGCTGTTGAACGCCTCAATGTCGACTGTAAGTTTTTTTTACAGAATGGCCTGAAAAAAAGTGTATCTTTAAAGTAATAAAAGTTATATATATATATATATATATATATATATATATATATATATATATATATATATATATATATATATATATATATATATATATATATATATATATATATATATATATGCGAGTTTCACATAAGCGAGTTTCTCATTGTTTTTCGCGCACCATATGACGACGTCATTGGGTGGGTCGTCCTCTGGGACAGCAGTGCTCGGGCCGGAAGAAAAAACACTCGGAGTGCCAGTCGGCCCTTCCCTAATTTCCCACATACCACATCCCCCGCAAGTTTTTCGGTTAGCGCAGACCCAAACGAAGCGTTTCCCGCAAAGCCTCTAGCTAGCAAGCCGGAAATGGCGTCACATTTTTCTCCGGAACCACCGCTACTGCACCATAGTTCGTGTTCCACGCTTCACTTATGCCCCAATCTTGTTTCCTTCTCCCCTCCGAAACAGAAGAATTAAAAGGCCACGAGGTAGAAGGCGGGAACGACACTGCTAGGACATGAGGTTGTCACGTGCTCGCCTGTGTGATCGCTTTTTTCCTCTTATTTTGATGTTCTGTTCATTCCGTTAGCAAGAACGAAGTCGCATTTTTCCTATCTGCAGGAGATGAGATGATGGTGTTCATCGAAGCGGCAACCTCAGTGCAGCATTCTTATTGGTAGATGTAGTTCGTCGATGCACCCTACCGAGTGTCACTTATGTTAGGCGTGCTACATTAATGTGGTGACGGAGGAAAGGCGAGATAAAAGTGTAGAAGATGTGAGGGTTAATATTGATCACCCACACTAACTGTCTGTCCTAGTAGGAAAAAGCTGTTTTTTTTTTGTAGGATTCAGTTTCCATGTTCATGCTGCAAATTCTTCATTGTATTTAGAAGAGCACGCAAAGCGATCGACTCCTTCACGAATGGAATGCACTGCCGAGTTTTGGGTACGAAAACCGTACCATCCACAACAATATTGCACAGGTACTCATCGTACGTGAGCAGCTAGAATATTTTCCTAAGTAGTACGCACGCAGTAAAGTAGTGTAACTTTCTGTGCGGGCAACACCAGTACACGGGACAGGCACACAGAAATGTCTGACCATACAAGAAATGGTCCGGAAGCAAACCTTCGACGGATATTTCGGCTTCCGGAATCGTTAATGCTGATCGTTGATAGCCTCCCGATCCGAGGGTTCCGGCTAGCCTGCGGCTACGTATACAGAAATATCCACGTACGATGGAATCAGTCCTAAGAACGAGTCAAATGCTCCTTGTTTTTATCAGCCTGCATTTAGTATATGCTTCCTGAGCATGCCCGCGGAAGAAAAGTGCTCTCATGTCACTCTCGAGTGGCCTTTCACAGTGCACAACAATTGTTCTGGCGTTACGCTTTGTGAGGATCCTGAACATGGCGGCCAATGACCGTTCATTCTCTCTACGTGCAGGAAAGAGCTCAGTTATTATGTGCATTGGGCATTGGACATGATGAGACATGGGACAATCAAAGATGCGATTCCGTTGCTAAAAATATGAGTGCTCTGTGCAAAAACCTGGCCAGTTGACAAGAGGAGTTATGGAAGCTGTAGAGATCGAAACGTTGAGGCACTCGTGTCAGTAAGCGTTCTTAGACGCTATCAAAATTTATACTGCCGTAACTTGCTACAGCTGAAGATTAGGTGAGTTGGTATGACATACTTACTGTGCGTGTATATGCGTTCAACTTCTTTGTATTACGTGATTCAATGAGCTTTTCACTAGCAAGTACTGCCGTAGTTAATTCTTCTTAATTTTTTAATTGTGCCTTTTGCCCATTTGTCTCGTGAGCTTCACGCTTGTAGAGCAGCATTTGTTCTGTGCGGTCCAGAAATAAACATTTATTTATTAGTGCACCAGATGACCGTCTTACTGTTTCTTTATGTTCATTGTGTGCCCTAGCACCGTTTGTAAGCCATGAAAAACGCAACTAGCGCAACAATACATGTTTAGTTCCACATATCGCGTCAGCCTGAACAGTGCAGTCATGCGAACAGTACGTAGTCAGAATTTACTTTTCCTTTAGACATTCCTCCTTGTATGCCATTTGCGACATGCAAAGCCAGCTCTGTGCAGAGTACACAGTCTTCACGCGGTCCCACCAGCAAGTTAGTGCACCGGGTTGTCGATAACACAGGTCGTCGTTCCAAAGCATTTTGAGTGCTGTGTTTGACGTCTAAACAGCCCCGAGGCACGCACAGTCAAGCTACCTGCCCTTGGACTGTCGCTTCCATCCCGATTGTTAACTAAACCATCTGATTTGGAGTTCTTTCTTTAATAGTACATGCTCGGCCTCACCATGCGCCGAGTCAATAACACTGGGTAACGGTCTTCCAGCAGCTAGACTGAAGCTACCATTAGTTAACGAACTCGCATTGTGCAGCATGCATAACTAAAGACATGAAAACAAAACAGTGATCCTTGCACGTAGCATTGGGCACACCAGTATGAAGCTTAATGTAAACGTATGTGTTCTCTCAGCATTAAACAAAGGTAATGCAAGAAGAGATGCTCTGCAATCCGTTGTTGACGTGTTTTAGAGGTTTGCTATATATAAAAAAAAAATTGAGTATGAATCGAATATTCTTTGGTGTTCGATTGGATTGTGCTTAATATTCGTTCGTGTAAGTCCTTGCTATTCAAATCATGTTTAATTATCGATTTCACTTTTCAAATTTTTCGGATATTCATCTATCAGAAGATAAGGGACTGCGAAATGTATGGGAGTTCATAGTGAGAAAGCCAGACTCAAGTGGGGACTGTAGCGAATCACTCTGCTTTAGGGAGGGGTGTCCTTAGTTGCTGTGTAGAAGCAGCAGTGTCCGAGCGAATGTATAGATTAACTAAGTTGAGCTCAGTTTTTTACAGTCATTCAATAAAGATGCTTCGACATTAGGTGGACTACAAATTTGTTTACTCAATTTAGGCAAAGCAATTTGCTATTCGGGCAGTCTCCCCATGTTTCATTGCTGTCATTGTCACGGCGCTAAATATGTAATCGCATTTCTGTTATTCTGATTTAGGAGCTGATCAGTCGACCGGAACTGCAGTTGTGAGGGGTCTTATATGTGTGAAATAATGCACATAGGCCTTATTTTTTCTTCAGACAAGAAAACAATTGGTTAATAATTTTCCGTTTTCGAAGGTTGTAGTGCTCGAATAACTCGTATTTGATTCGATCAGAAAACTTCGCTTTTGGAGCAGCCGTAATGGGGGTGGTATCTGCCGTTGTTTAATATGTACAATGTGTAATGTAATTCACAACGTGCGTACTACCTGCAATCGGTTTTGGAGCAATTTGGACAAAACCAAAGAGCACGAACATCTATGACCAACTATCTGAGTTCGTCATAAAGCTTCGAACTCCTTGCTTTTTGCTAGGTCGCACAAAAGCCACGCACTCCAATGTTCTCATACAAAAGATTGCAGTTAACACATCAGGCTGAGAGCACAAAAGAAATTATCTGCCGCTGTTATTGCTGAAAGCTTGCTAGTGCCATAATTTTCCAAGGGAAATCGAGCTTATCGTCGTATCAGTACTTCAAGCCGAAATGGCGCAGAAATTGTGACCAGAATTGTTTTCTTTTGCTCGGGAGAGCTACAGCTATTGCACAGGTCTCGAGAATAGCCTCCCAAACATCCCCGCATGATTCATTCGGTTGTACGACCGGTGTATGACCGGGTTCAGCGCGGTTATCGATTCGGTGTTGCTGAATTTGTGTTGTATTTGTTGGTTTGTTTGTTCGGGCTGTCGTCTTTAGTAACATTTCTCTGTTTTTTTACTTGCTAGTCCCAATCACAAGACGTATATCACCGAGAACGAGAGCTATTGACTTTGAGACAGCACAAGCGAAGAAGTCTAGGCCATGCCAAATGCACAGCGCCTATAGCATACTTTTAAGACAAAGCCTTCTTTGTGATTTCAGGTTGATTTGGGGTTCATGTGGTCTCGGTTTCTAGCCACTTGTGTCTCGCAAATTAGACAATTTTAGGCCTTCTAGTGTGCGTGGTACCGCAAAAAAAAAAGAAAAGAAAAAAGGAGTCGGAACTGAAGCTCGGAACCAAAATCACTCACTAATCAGCGTAGAGCTACGTACGGAGCAATAATATTGCGTAACTAACACGAAAGAAAAAAAACGAGTTGGCTTAGATGCGCCGATCAGAGATAGTGCAGCCTAAATATTTGGATCCATCCTACAGGTAGTGCAGTATAACCAACAAATTATTATTATTATTTGTTTTGAACACATATACACATATACACAGGTATTAGGAAAGGGAAAGCGAGGAGCAGGCTGGCAACTGCCACCGGAAGGGGCACAACGCCTGCCTACTCTTTTGAAGGGAGGTGACAGCAACACAGAAATCACATGGTATATTAAGGCACCCAGGAAGACCTTGTCTCTCTTCGATGTCTACACCACTGTCAATCCGCTGTTTTTTTCCTTGCTTACCACGGCATAAAAAGACAATAAAGGTGTTTCCCAAACATAAGCCTGGACCCCCGCATGCCGCCTATCTACTAAGATAAAACTGTATTCATCCCACGTAGTTGTTTTTACTCTAAGAAGATTGCGATCAAAGAGATGTGGATGCTTCTTCAAGAAAATAATGCACAGTAAGAAAACACGCATTGTAAACGCGCGGCCTGGAAGGTATATTGGATTTTTAGAATTTAATTGAAAGAAGGCAAAGAGGTCAGCTCAGGCCGACCTCTATGCCTTCTTTCAATTAAATTATCTCTCTCTCTAGGATTTACATGGTCTACGCCACTGAATGTTTTTCGGCTGGTAGCGCCTCTCAGAAAGAGCAAGAAGGAGAGTGGAAGAGGTAAAGAAAGGGAACGAAAAGATAAAGGTTAAAAAAATTAAATTATGGGGTTTTACGTGCCAAAACCACTTTCTGATTATGAGGCACGCCGTAGTGGAGGACTCCGGAAATTTCGACCACCTGGGGTTCTTTAACGTGCACCTAAATCTAAGTACACGGGTGTTTTCGCATTTCGCCCCCATCGAAGTGCGGCCGCCGTGGCCGGGATTCGGTCCCGCGACCTCGTGCTCAGCAGCCCAACACCATAGCCACTGAGCAACCACGGCGGGTGAGATAAAGGTTCTCCGTTCAATTTCTTTACCCCTTCCACCCTCCGTTTTGCTCCTTCTGAGCTACGCTACAAGCCTAAAAAAGTCATTACGTACCAACTCGCCCAAACTGCCACGCTTTTGAACGCCGCTGAAGATATTAAACTTGAGCCTATTATAGCAGTTGACGATTGATGTCGTGATGAAGTATTCTAGCGAGAGTGGTCGTTCAATCAATGGAGGTTCATTTTCGCCTGAAAGTTCAAAGGCCACTATGAATCTGCCTATCAGTCTGGACTAGCTCGCGCGGCCAAACCCGGCGTCCTGCCCACTAGGCCGCGACTGTATGTAGAACTCATTCGTCGTTTGGAATCATCGCTGTGCTACGGTTGGCATGGGAGTCATTAAGGTCACAGAGTGGGGATGAAAAAAGGGAAAAGGGGAGAGCCCTTTTGCCCTTCCTCCAGCAAACGAATGGCATCTGATGCACAAAGCGCGAACGACCGTGCAAGTACCACTCGCTAATGAATGCCTGCGGGGAGGGCACACATTTTCTCAGTTCTGCAGTGCAGGACATTAAAATCCGATCGTATGAAGTTGTTATGTCAAAATGCGAAGGCGGTTATAACCGCACGTCATCAATCATTTGGCCTCACGGAACTTCTAGCAGTATTCTACCACTTGCGCATATCTTGTATCACCCTTCGCATGTGCATGAAATGTGTTATTTTGTCGCGTTGGGCGCCAGCGAAAATGGTAAAATTTGTTAACTTATCTTGCAAAAGAAATATTTCCCCGCTACACCGATGGTAAGACCAACTCGAGGCAATTTCTAAATGCGGCCATACGTTTAAAAAGATCAGTGTGATCTGTTTGGCGACTTAAAGAGGATGTGTTCTGCAGGCTATATTCAAGTACTCTGCCGAGAAATGCGTCAAATTTACGTCGACATGTTACGCAGGTTTTTTCCTGAAACATGACTTCTAGCAAAACCTATACGGTACAAGGTAATCTTTCTCAGATCTCGCTCCAGGCACTGGTACAACGTTTCCCTTCGGGTGCGTTATCCCATTGAGAGGGTAACGGCTAGATACATGCTCTCCCGGTAGCATCCTCCTGTCTGTCTGTCTGTCTGTCTGTCTGTCTGTCTGTCTGTCTGTCTGTCTGTCTGTCTGTCTGTCTGTCTGTCTGTCTGTCTGTCTGTCTGTCTGTCTGTCTGTCTGTCTGTCTGTCTGTCTGTCTGTCTGTCTGTCTGTCTGTCTGTCTGTCTGTCTGTCTGTCTGTCTGTCTGTCTGTCTGTCTGTCTGTCTGTCTGTCTGTCTGTCTGTCTGTCTGTCTGTCTGTCTGTCTGTCTGTCTGTCTGTCTGTCTGTCTGTCTGTCTGTCTGTCTGTCTGTCTGTCTGTCTGTCTGTCTGTCTGTCT